>NW_026020175.1:1768609-1946843 GCF_900185275.1 Solanum verrucosum
TTTTGTTTAATTCTCGAGAAGAGGAACTACATTTGACCTGATTTCTGCGTCAACGGGATACGTAGGCACCACAACTTACCTCCCGTAAGATTTCTATCTTTCCTTACAATAGAAACTGAGCCAGAATTTTTAAGAGGGACTCAAAAATTCTAAAGAAGAAGATCTCACCAAAAAAGTAGAGACCGAAGTAACTTTGATATTGTAACTGGAATATAATTTTTGAGAGGATCTCAAAAATTCTGTGATTTGCTCACCAACGGTTAAAGATAAGCCAAGACAGTTAACTGGGACAGAAATTTTGAGGATGGCCTCAAAATTTCAACAAGATTCATCGGGAGTGTAGAACAACTTTGAATACTTTCCAGCAAATAATCAGATAGACCTCAAACCATCAACCTCAAAGGCGTTCGTGAAAAGCTCGACGTGACATGACACTTAACATTGACTTTTCCCCCAATATTACTTTTTTTGAAAAAACCTAGTTTTCTCAAAACTTTCCTTTCATGTTTCAATTATTTTTGAATAAAAATGTTTTGTCTTATCTATCAAGAAGCGGAAGATCGGAAAAATCAACCGGAGATAGCAAGACAAGGGGTAGACAACCGAAGAGATCCACACAGATCAGTTCATCTTTAAACTAACAATTTTTCTGTGGATGCAGGTTTATGAGTTTACCTCAAAATCAGCGTATTCCTCCATTCATTGAATATGGAGAGATCAAAAGGGCGAAGAGCTCCTTAAAATTGACAATTTTTTCTGTGGATGTAGAAAATATTTTAGGCTTCTTATGACAAAGAATTGGGAATATGAATAGCATTATTCAAATTCTCAACAAGGCGAGTTCCATAATGAATATGCAACTATGTTCGGAAATGGAACAAAGGAAAACCTCGAAGAAAGAAATTTTATTTATTTTACAGCAACTAAAGATACTTGGAGGACATTATCTGCATCATATTATCGGACATGAAAATATTACTACCCGGAGAGTCATTTATATCGTATTGTCAAATGAGACCATACCACTACTCCGAGGGTCATCTTTAGTTATATTGTCGATTGAGATAATACCGTCATCCAAAAGATACCCAAAAGATCATTTATGTTGCTCGGTGAAGCATTATCTTCGTTCGGTATCAGGGATGCATCATAAAAAATCCACGCATAGCAAGAGAAGATTCATGCATTGCAAGACGAGATTCATGCATAACAAGAGAAAATTCATGCACTGCAAAAGAAGATTCATGCATCGCGGGAAAAGAGTCATGCATAGCAAGAGAAAAAAATCATGTATAACCAGAGAAGGCAACCATGCATCGTAAGAGAAAGAATCACACATCACAGATAAAGAGTCATGCATCACTGGAAAAAATTCAAGCATTGCAAGAGAAGATTCATGCATTGCAAGAAAAAAAAATCATGCATTGCAAGAGAAGATATTTATGCATTGCAAGAGAAGATTCATGCATCGCGGGAAGATTCATGCATGCAAGGGAAGATTCATGCATTGCAAGAGAAGATTCATGCATCACGGGAAAGAAATTCATGCATTGCAAGAGAAAGAAATCATGCATTACAAGAGAAAGAGATTCATAAATTACAAGAGAAAGAAATCATACATTGCGGGAAAAGAAATTCATGCATTGCAAGAGAAAGAAGTCATGCACATCAAGAGAAAAAAGTCATGTATAACAGGAGAAGGAAGTCATGTATCGCAGAGAAAGTCATGCATAGCAAGAGAAGGAAGTCATGCATCGCAAGAAAAAAATTCATGCATCGCGGAAAGCTTTACCCAGCACAAGAAGATCAACATTGACTGCATCATTTTCCTTGTAAAAACGATATCAAGAGAATCATCAACAACGACATCAGGAGTACCGTCGACATATTACATCAACTTATTTTATTACTTTGACATCAAAGGAAGAGTACATTTGAAAATTATATCGCAACTATGAGACACAAACTTTATTTGCTTTACGTCAAATCCAATGAAATTGACGTTAAATGATTCAAGGAGAGCAATCAAGTGTCAACACGATAAAAGACATTATCTTTCCATTTGAATTGCATTTTATGCTAATGAGTTATATCTCAGTCTTTTTCGAGAGCATCCCAAGTAATGAATTTTCAAAGCAAACCAGAGGTGCGGACGACATCAAAAAGGATGCAGCACAACGTGAAACTTTTTCTTAACAGCGAACTGAGACATAATCCAAAGAGGAGTGTCAAACTCTTAGGACGCGAGTAGATGAGTGACTTCCACCATAATCAAACCACACCCTTATCAGAAGGCATGTGGATTTTTCTTTATGTTTCCTAGTTTCAATTTCACATCCAAAAATTTTTGGGTTCACCGGAAGCAAATTTCCAATCTGAGTGAAAAATTTTGGGTTCACCGGAAACAAATTTCCAATCTGAGTGACAATGTACCAAGAGCTATGAAAATTATTTTCATGTAAGTTCTTACTTATAAGTGTGAAGTGCACCACATTTATGGCTAAGAGGTTACAAGCCTCTTTTTCATACTCGACTTACTTGTCACTCTTCCAGAACCGAAGGTTATCTTGCATAAGAGATTTCATTTTCAACCGATCGAGACTACAAGCAGTTTGATTCCTTGTGTTGAAGATATGTAGGCAAGCTCAATGTTGAAAATTCGATTGTATTCCAACATCATCTCTCAAATCTTATTCTCGAGCATTCCAGTCTCTCTATAAATCGATATCGAGATAGCTTTTGAATTCTTTCAAAATCGTGCGTCAAATCAAGCGTATCGAACTACAAGTGGCCTGAATTCTCATATAGCCTGAGATATGTAGGATACCCAGTTCCAGGGTTCGGCCATAATTCCTAAAGTTCGTACCAAAATCCCTTGTCTAATAGATGAAGATGTGATCGGTAAAAATTGGATTTGTCAATTTCATTTGCCTCAAATTTCTTTCATCAATCCAAGTAAAATGAGGGACAGTTGTTAACACCCAATTTTGACCCTCCACAATATAAATTAATCATCTAGCTTCTTCAATTTCAAATGATTTAAAATAGTTAGTTTTATAAAATTTCAAAAAAAAAATAGATATTGTTTGCAAGTTATTTTAAATAGTTAGTGTCATTTTTATAATTTTTAAATAATATATGTGTTTTATAATTATGTATATAATTAATATATTTTAAGAATATTCAAAAATCATCTAAAAAGGATTTTTTTTTTTGTTTTAATTAAGTATTTGTTTGATTAGTTTAAGTTATGTTTATATTTTTTGAGTAAATTTGTTTACAAGTAAATTAATTATTTTATTTAGTTAAGTTTAAGAAGCTCGTTAATTAATTTTGTTTAAATTCTTCTTGATTAAGAGTTGCCGAATTTAACTAAATTCCATTTGACTATAATTTAAATTCATTTGGTCATTTGTTTAACTACCATTTTTGCCAACACCTTACACCCATCTAAGACTCAAAAGTGGGCCTATTCATCAACCCAATTCCAACTCAATACCCATGTTTTCTCATACAAACCAGCCCATAATATCTATCCAATTCCCAGCCCTCTATTTGCCATTCACCCAGCCCAATTTCAATAAAAAAGAAACTCATCGCACTTTTTAGGAAAGCATACGTACAACAGTACCAAACTGACCTCTGCTTCTTCTTCCTTCCAAAAAATCGGCAAGCAACGTTCAAATCCCAGCAAATTCGGAAAGTAGCAGGTGTCTGCCGCGCCCATACTCACCCCTGTACGCCAATAATTTCTTCCCAGAAACAACGTACGTCCCCTTTTCCCCCTTTTTTGGGGATTTCTGAATTTTTTTCACTATTGTCTTGAAAAGAGTAAAGAGAATTCAGATTTTTGAATTTTTCAAATTCATTCAAAAATCTGTCTGTTTCCCCCCTCTAATGGATTCAATTATTTTCCTATATATACTTTCCTTCCATTAACGTCTTAGGGGGGAATTTTGGGGATAAAAAAAATAAAGAATTTTTTGAACACTAATTTGTTGCCCTAAAATAGACGGAATTTCATCAAAAAAAAGAGTTGTTTTACTTTTTCGGAGCTCATCGAAATTGACTCATAGTGGTGGGAGTTCTTTACGATCAAGCTTGTCGTCTCAGTTCGCTACTCCAGAAAAGGTAAAATTCCTTCCTAACCTCAATTTATGTTTAATAGACTATTTATCTCGCTTGTGTAATGATGTTGTCTTATTTGTTTTGCCATGATATTTCAGCTCCTCTGTCTCATCAATTTTTTGTTTATGAGGGTATTATTTCAGCTATACTATTCTTGTTTCCACAATCGTAGATAAAAGATGTTGTTCATGTTTGTCTGCTAAGGCAATTAAAGCATAAAATGCATCTCGAAAGCATGTGTGTGTAATGTTGTTACCAGTTTGTTTAGTCCATTAATACGTCACGAATTTTGCTAAGTGTTTTGAGTTTACTCATAGACCAATATGTCTGGTTCTGATCACTGTTTGAGTCCCTCCGATGAGCATGTCGATTTGAAATTCTAGAAATAAATATTATAAAGTTTGGATTTTTCCTTTCCTTTCAATCTCTTTGTTTGGCTGAGCTTTAGAAGAATAGTTTTGTTATTGGTGTATACTACATCAACATTAGATTTGCACTGAGATTTTGTTTACTATGATCCAATTTCGATATAATGTTTGTCCATTTAACTTGAAAGCTCATCATATTTCAATTAGTGATGTTGCCTCCATTTGAATATTGTAATTTCTCATTTCCTTAAGCTCATAAATAACTTTAGTTTTTTTTTTCTCTGAATATATAGTTTAACATGTGTATTGCTTCCTTTTAGTTCAAAAGTTTTCCTCGCATTAAACTTTTATTCTCACACGCAACCATTGCTTGCATTTATGAAGATCCACACTTTAGATGTGCATATTGTCTAACTATATACTCATTAATAGTCATTTTATGCCCCTTTATTTAGGCATTTAATTTGTTCCTTATATATGGGTTGTTCGGAGGTTTAAGTTTCCATTTTTAATGTTGGTATGACTTTTACATTTGAAATAACATGTTTATATCTTTGTCTAGAAGTCAATTGAAAAAAAAAAAAAATATTCTCGCTGATTATCGGGTCCATTAAAATAAGTGCATTTCATGGATTAATTGAGTTAGACTTTATATAGTTTTTCTAGTGACATCTAAGAGTGAATGTTAATTCTTTTCTTTTTCTTTGCATGTGATATGAGATGAGTCCAATGGACTCTTTCATCTCCCCTTCGCATTTCGAAATGGGCATTAAAGGCCCAAATTCAATTTTATCCCTTATCGAATCAGCCAAGGCAGTAGAACGAAACCTCAGGGGCTGAAAATTGAAAATAAGTCTGAGAAAGCTGAAAAAAAGGTTGAGATATAGCCTGTATACATATTGTATACGGCAGTATACACTTATTATACAGCGAATTACAGGTCAAAAATGCAAAAATACAGAGATGAGGTAAAATACTGGTGTTCAGAAGTAAGAAATACATCAAAAGGGCCGATATACATGCTGATATACACTGATATACATCAGGTGTATATAAAAACGAGATTGAGTAAAATCCCCAAAATTGCAGCGAAATTGGCCCAAAAAGGAGGGCCAAATTCAATCTCTCCTTTACTTTTTAATTATTTAATTGTGATTACTTATTGTTTGATGTTTAACTCTAGCTTTAGAATTTTTAATTAACTTAATTAGATTCTCCAAAAGATGAGTTATTTTTTTTGTGTTGGTTTGCTTTAAATACTTTTTTTTTGTGTTGAGATAATTTATTTTATTAATTAAATATTGGTCAAATTTTACATCCTCAATTAAGTTAAGTCATTTGTTCTTAAAAAATGTGTTACTTAACGCTTATTCACACATTTTTACTCATTCTAAAATTGTTTTAAATTAAGTATTTTTCTTCAATAAACTTTTAAAAAAATGACTTTCTTTTACTTTGTCACTTTCTCAAAAAGTTAGTCAAAACTCTTATTCTTCAATTAATTAAAAATGGTTTTCATGCTTAAATTTACCAATTGAGTTTAAATCATTATTTTTTAAAAAAATGAGTCAAGCAAATCCTAATTAATCTAGTTTTGTTAAAATTCTATTCACATGCAATTTAGTTCAAATGTTTCATTTTTGGGTTCCTTTATCTAAAAAAATAAATATAATAAAAATAAAAATAAATAAAAATGCATCATTTATTTAACTATTTTCTCAAAGTTAATCAAATATATTATAAGTTATTATTTTTTATGTTAAATCATTTTCTCAAAGAATTAGTCAAAAAATTATTTTAGTCAAGTCACAGGTCAACCGCATGTTAGCGGGCACTTCGAATGTTTAAATCCTTCTCTAAGTGTAAATTGAACCCCGAACCCTTTTTGGTATTTTCAAATGAGTTTTTCTATTTACATATTTTAAAATTATAAGTTTTCTTGATTTCTTTAAAAAATTAAGTGGCGACTCTTTTCTAGGTATTTTTCTCAAATTGTTTTATACTTAGAACATTTCAAAAAGTAATTTTTCTAAAGATAGAAAAATTACGGCACAACAAGGGTGTTGATACTTCACCTTCTCCCTTGTAGGAGGTATAAGGGGTGGGAGTCCACAATTTTGCTCCGTTGAATTTGTATTTTCATTTGGAACTTCTGTCACCGGACTAGTAGGTGTATCTTCTAATTCATCTTCTCCCGAATCAACTTCTACTTCTTCACCTGAATTTTCATCAAGATTAGGATTAATATTACCATAACGTCGTTCTAAAATTTCATGATCGATTTGAACATTTGAATCAATATCATAAGAAGTTTCATCAACATAAATAAAATCATTTGTATTAAATCTAATTCTAGACATTGATTTAGAAGAAGTACCACCACATTTACTCTTATTTTTTTCCTTACTACTTTTTTTATTAAAATTAAATAATTTACTAATGCCACTTGGTTCTTTCTCTTTTCCTTTACCGGTATTTTTTTTGCTAGAACTCATATTTAATTATATGTAAAGTGTAATATAAAAATAATAATAACACAAAAATTAATGACGAAAAATAAAATATAAATATAATGAAACGAATGTACCAAATGTCTGCGTTAATAGTAGACGTTATAACCGATTCTTGAAGCTTGTAGTTTGTTGTAACTTGTAATTTGGAACTCCAATACTTGATAGCAAATATGAGAATTATATATATTATGATATAATATGAAATTTTAGAATTGAAATATATGAATTATGATATAATATGAGACTTAAATGGAATAAAAAATTAAGACTTAAGATTGAAAAGATATAGAAAATAGATGATTTTGAAAGAAATAATAAGGGACAGAGGGGTATTTATAATATTAAAAATGGGTTAAAAGTGTATTTATGATAACTTGAGGGTTTAAATTAAAGTATTAATAGTAGGGGGTGATAGGGGGTGTTGGGGAAGTGAAAAGGTGAATAAATCCATTGGGGGGGACCACTAGCCGTTGCCCCAACAAATATAATTCAAAAAATATAAAAAATAAGGGATCCCGCGAAACCGGCCGATTCAGCCGGGCCGGGTCAATCGGGACCAAAGGGTGAATCGGCTCCTAATCAGCCCCCTATCCCGAAGTCCCTCTAACCCGCAAAATCATACGGGATCGGGTCCGGCCAGACAGGTCTCCAGCCAGTCACGGGCCGAGACGGGCCGACCCATTCCCCTTGCTAGCCTTAGATACAATACGTGTTTTCTTAGGCGTAACTGGTTCCAAATGTATTGTATCATCTACAACTTAATCAATAACATTGTTTTTTATCGTATCCACAATTTCTTCTAAGCTCTGGACCTCTGAATATGTATCATTTTCACATGGATAATCCAATAGGTTATTGCCGTCCCTTTTATTGTGGTAACTGAGATCATTAATCATGACCTCAAGTTCATGAATGACGTTTTCACAAGTGGATTCATTCAAATTCTTTGAGATTTCATCCTCCAAACAAATTTTGTAGTGTCGACAACAATTTGTTGTTGTCTCTTGTTGAACACTTGTCGTCCAATCCGAAATTGTAAAATCGATAGCATCCAAAACATCAATTTTCCGTGGATCGATTTCATGTCTTACTTCACAGCCTTCTAATATCCTACGACAATATCAGTTGTGATAATACATATAAGCATCACAAGGCTGAATCTCAAACACTATAAATTAATAATTATTAATTTATCGATTAAAAAATATCTTTACAAATTAATAATATTTCATGATCCCGACTATATTAATTTAGAGAGGTTTTACTGTACATTGATATTCAAAAAAATTTAAGTTTATTTTGAAGTGAAAAAATATTTAATCCACTCTGTACATGAAATTAATCAATTCTCGAGAACTCTATAAGACTTCATTTTTTAAATTATCAAAGTCGACATCAAATTGCTCATTACCATATATTGTATGCTTATTATAAAACTAGATATAGGAGTTCGTGCCAACAGGGGCTCAATATATCTCAATTTATACGACATGGATGGAATTTGAAAATTTTATATATTTTTTGACATATATGAGCATGATGATAATTATAAAGTAAAAAGGTATTTTTTTATAATTATATTAATGACGATTCAGATGACATTGAGGTCAAGGTATATAGTCTAAAAAGTAAATTTTGAACTAGTTTTGATTATTGTAGGAAGATATTATTTATCGAAAAACTTGATAATGGGGATACATTAAGTTATGTTCTAGGCTTGTTCGCGAATGGGATGCTTCATTGGCATATAGGCAGGATGTAACGACTAGGTTTCGTCGTTATAGAAAATCCAATGGGGAAAAAATTTGGATCGGAAAACTTATTCATAGTAATTTGAAATTTCCCAACCTAGTCCAGATTTAGACGAAATCAAAGTTTTTAAGGTGTAGGAAAATCTGGTAACAATCGGATGAATTATTTATGATTTGATTACATGGGTAATTAGACAAGTTGTTAAGGAACCCGTATGACTTTACGGAATTGAATTCGCGTGAGTAGAACTCCCGGAATCAATCTTAGCGTGAACGATATTTTCTGAGTGTCATTGGTTAAAGGTGGGGGTCTTGAAATTATTAAAATAGCTCAGTGATTCCGTGCAAGCCGCTGGGGAGGGATTTCTGCCGCCAGGGCGGGGCCGCTATAGCGGGGTGAAAACCATCGTGGCGGGTTCGATGCGACTTAAGGTCGTAAATAAACCCCAAAACGATATTATTCTGCACTTTTTTAATTTTTGGAGCTAAGGAACGAACCCCAGGCGACTCTTGATAGTTTTCCACTATTCTTGAGGCTAAAGGTAAGTTTTTCACTCTCCAAATCTATTTTTCGATCCGTAGAACGTAATAGAATGGGTAATTATCGATGGGGAAGGGTTTTGATCTAGATTCTATGGTGGGAAAAGCCCTAGTTGGATACTTGAGATCATGATATGATCTAGTGTTGTTAGAATTGTTAGTAATCCGGGTAATTAGCAATTGTTTATTGATTCATGTGTTATTATGATTGTTTGTAGACCAAGAACAAGCGGAACGAATCCGGAAAGGGAAGGATCAAGTTTCTTAGGGTTTCAAGCTTGTTTCGAGGTAGGTGATAGTTGTGTTACTATAATTGTGTGATGTATGTTTGTTCTTGCTTCATTATTATACATATATGTTTATGAATGTTGCATTATTGATCACATTTGTTGTAAATAAGATAGATGAATGATGATTGCCATGAAATCATGACTTAAACGTATGATCTTGAGGATATACTTGTGATTGTGATTGTGATGTGTTGAATGGATCGGTTGCCTTCCGACATAATTATGGGATCGGTTGTCATGTTCCGGCATAATCATTGGATCGGGTACCACGTTCCGGTATGCTAATTGTTTTGGGTTTGGGTTCCATGAGAGGACCAATGACTTGTCATAATTGTGTATTTTGAAAAATGTGAAGTTGTTTGTTGTTCGTAAATGTTGATAATATTGTATATGTTCGATATGTGCATGTGATTATATTGTCGTATTGACTTAATGTATGTTACACTTAGTGGGATAGCCGCGTGATCCTACCAGTACATTGTGGTTGTGTACTGATACTGCACTTGCTCATTCTTTGTTGAGTACAGGGCATCTTCAAGTGGCTACTGACAAACCTTGCTTAGAAGATCAGTGATAGTTCGAATTCAAGGGTGAGCCAGTTCTTCCAGGCTGCCATGAGCTCTCCTTTCGTCTATGTTCACATTTCAAACTTAGACTTTCTAGTTAGTTATTTGTTCGTTAGTTTGGGGGTTATGACCCTTCTTGTTTAGACTTGGTTCATTGTTAGATGTTATGGTACATTGACTTTCAGGTTCTAGGTTATTTCTTTCGCATTTGTTTAGTTTAATTGTTAGATCTTTTGTTGAAGTTTATGGGAATTTCAGATTTTAGCTATTATTCCTATGCCATATCCTTAAATGCTTTAGTTTTGGTTTAGTTGCTTGGTTTGGGTTATAGTAATGGTTCTCCCACCGAAGGGTTAGTGTGGGTGTTTATCACGACAATCTGGGTTGTGACACAGGTGTCGTGACACAGGAACATCATTTCTTTTGATTTAGCTATTGAGAAATGATATAAGATGGAGAAGTCTTCTTATGAAGTAAGGATAGAATGAATTGTCTATCGGAATGTTGGGAAGTAATTAATTACACCAAAACTCATTTAGGTGTTTGGGTTATGAAAGAGTATGAAATTAGGGACGGAGGTACACTATGCTTAGGGTGTCCAATTGGACACCCTTTATCAGAAAATTACATCGTATATATAAGTAAAATTATACTTTAAATGGTTAATTAAGACATTTTGGACACCCTTAAGCACAGTAAAGTTTCTTATCCCAGCGATATCTTTGCCCAACATGAAGGTTTATTAATGCGCTCACGCACGGGTTCGAATCCCAATTGCTGCATTTTGTTTTTACATTTTCAAAAAGCTCCTAATTAATTTCTAATTATAGTTAATAAATCAGTTATGTTTTTAATAATTTAAAATTAATATTATCTATTAAAAATCTTAATTAGAGACCTAATCATATTTAATAAATATGTTTTTTTTTCAACAATTCAAAACTCATATTATCTATTAGAATAATCTCAAATTAGAGACCTACAACTTAAAAATATAACCAAAAAAAAAACATAGTAAACATTAAATTTTAATCACTTTTTCTTTTCACTAAAATTTTAAATAAATCCAAAAGTAATTATTTAATTTAAATTTAATAAGCAAATTCTATTTTTTTTTCTATAAAGCTACTAAAGGTGAAAAAGGCTCTATATAGAATTTCTTTTTAGAAAAACTCGTTTGATTTTACTCTTTATTTTGCATATCTTGTTGTTAATTCACCAAAGGTTGGTGAAATCTTGAAGTATAAAAGTGATTTCATTATAAACTAAATTTTCTCTTTCTCTTTTTTTCTTTTTCGTTCACTTCCTATTAAATAAACATGAAAATTCAAGCTAAATATTATGTGGTTTGATTTTTAAAAATTTAGTATATTTTTTAATTTAAAAAAATTAATTGTTAATGTTACGTAGTTTGCTTTCAAAAATTTTGTGCACCCATCATTAAATTATTATTTTTACCTATGCGATTCTTGGAAACCTTTCGTGAAATTTATGGCTACGCCACTATATGAAATTAATGAATGTTGGATAAAGTTGTTAACTATCAAGTATCCAAATGGCCAATATGACTTGAATCCACTCCTTTTCATGACACAGGTGAAATGTTGTTTTTGGTTCGATCAAAATTCAGGATATACAATTCAAAAGATGACTCGTTCAAATATCCAAATCTTACTAACCATGGAGGCAATCCTGATGCGGAAATCTATATTGAAAGTCTAGTTTTTTCTTTTTCAACCAGAGGCGTACGCAGGAGGGGTCACCGGATTCACGTGAACTCATGCTCTCCTCCTGAAACCATATGTAGTAGTCTTGTATTTTTAAAAAATTATTTAAATATAGATGTGTGAACCCACACTAGACGTATTAAATAATGCAATGATGATTGGATGCACCTCTCCGAGTGAGGTTAAATATTTTGAATCTTACATCTATCTTGTTGTATTTTTTTCTTTCTAAAATTAGGTAACACCTCTCTTAGTGGTAATTGGTAGCACTTTATCTATAGAGCTTTAATCTCTCAAAATTTTCAAGCTTGTCATATTGGAAATTCCTAATTTTGTTAGCATTGTAGTTATTTTATATAATTAAACCAAATGTGCATATTAAAACTAGAAATACTGGATGATATAACATACAATCAATGTGTTCAATCGATCTCAACATCTCCGGCGCAATATATATATATATACACACACACACTATTCAATAGATAAGAATTAATTTTGGACCTATAATTTTACAAATTTAATGATTTTTAGTGATAAGAACCTAAAATGTCAATCAAATTTATATCTTAAATCCACCTTTTCGTAAAAATTCACCTATCATGTCAAAATTCTAGATACGCCTATGTTTTCAGTGGAAGGGACAGAGAATCCATAGAAAGCAAGGAACAAAAAGCTTAAGATCAAAACAATCGAGTTGCAAATAAATTGTAAGAGTAATTGAAACAACACCCCCTATTAGAATAACACAATTGTCAATGTCATCTCCAAACCATGGAGGTAGTACTACTAGTTAAATCACTTCTTACATAACTAAACCTTTTTCTGTATGTACATATAAGCTCAATTGAACAATGCTTAGATATTGGAAAATCACATTGCTATTACTCAAAAAAAAAAGCAAGAAATATATAGCAACACAAAATGTAAAGAGAGTGTAGACTTGTGTGGGCAACAGTAAAGGCCCAGAGCTTCACACAAAGAGCAGCAGCATTGCTGTTTGACAGAGAGCGCCTCGGAGGCATGACATGTAGGGGTGGCAAAATCAAACCCGACCCAATCCAAATAGGTTTGGGTTGGTTACTGACCCGTCCATTTGTTAGTTCAACCCATTTCAACTCAACCCATTAAAAATTGAGTTGATATCTAACCCAAATTGATTTTTGAGAAATCTTGTCAAAATATTTTTTTAAAAAAAACCATTTTTTTATATTAGATGTTATATATAGTAGTCTTATCTATCTATATATAAAAGGAGAAGAAAAAATGACACATGTCAACACAACAAAATTTTCAGAATTTTAAATAATTTTAAATATTTAATAATCAATAATTAAATAAATAAATAGAGACACATGTCAATAATTAGAATTAGAATGACACATGTCAACATCACAACAAATTTAACAATTTTAAAATTCAAAAATTAATTTAAAATGTTTTAATTATCTATCTTAAATTAACCAAAAGAAAATAAAGGTTGCTGTTTTTAATTTGGATTTTAAAGGAATCAGTTTCCACGAAAACTATTTTTAAATTTGAATTTAAAATTTTTCTTTTTGAAATACAATTTTAAAATTGAAGTACAATTTAATATAATAATAATAATGATAATAATCTATCTATATATACTAGATAATGTGGCCCGTGCATAGCACAGGCCCAATAATATAAATGGTATGTTTTGGGGCTAATAACCGAGTTTTTGAAGCGATTGTTTGCGTGGATAAAGGAATAAGTTTTTTTATCACAAACCTATACTTTTTTTGACGCTATTTAAGGCATAATAAGACTACCCACATACAACATTTTTGAAATATTTATGTTGTCAATTATCATGATTTATAGTATTTTTACGATAGATTCTCTTCAAGAATCAGTAGAATTTTTTGTATTTTTTTCAAAACATATTTTATATTGTCAATTATCATGATTTATAGTATTTTTATGCAATTTTTAAATATAAAAAAATTAAAAAATAAGACAAATAAATTAAAATGGACCCAATATATATTATTTTTGTTGTCTCAATTTATGTGACACAAATGAAATTTGGAAAGTCATCTAAATTTTCATATTTTTTTTAAAAACGTTTTAAGTTATTAATTATTGTGATTTATAATATTTTTATGTAACTTTCAAATAACGTACATTACTGGTCACTTTGTCCTAATTTATGTGATGTGGATAAATTACAAAATTAACCCTTTTAAAATGTATTTAAGATATTTTAAGTTGTTAATTATTATTATTTATAATACTTTTTTGGTAATTTTAAAATGATATGTTTATTTTTTCTGTCCCAATATATGTGAGCCTGATAGAATTCTGAGAGTCAACGTATTGTATTATATAGCTTTTAAATATTTTAAATTGGTAATTATTGTAATTTTTAATGCTTTTTAAGTCATTTGTAAATGATATATGTTGCTTCCTAGATTGGGACTTTTCCATTTGTGACACACATATATAGATATTTGGTGCCCGTGCCAGCACGGGCCCAATAAATATTAATTTTTTTTATTTTAATTTATGTGATATAAATGGAATTTGAAGATCAGTCGATTTTTTATATGTTTTCTTAAAAATATATTTGAAGTTATTAAATTGTTGTGATTTATAGTATTTTTCCGTTAGTCTGAATAATATAGGTTACTCATGTTTCAATTAACGTGAATAATCATAAATATTTTCAGTTGTTAATTTATTGTGAATTCTAGAAATTGACGTTATTTTGAAATAGTACATGTTACTTATTCTATTCCAATTAGTCAACCAAATTTCTTATATGATTTAAAAAAAAATTAATTGCTAATTATTGTGATTTATAGCATCTTTTATGTAACTTTTAATAATATATAATTTGTTCAAATTCATATGACAATGATAAGATTTCAACCAAATTTCTTATATGATTTTAAAATATTTTTAATTGCTAATTATTGTGATTTATAGCATCTTTTATGTAACTTTTAATAATATATAATTTGTTCAAATTCATATGACAATGATAAGATTTCAAGAGTCAACGCAATAAAAATTTAAATTTTTTAAAAAGTTGTACCTCTAATATATTTTGTAGCTAAAATATACTCTCTCCGTCCACTTGTATTTGTCATGTTGCGCTTTTTGAAAGTCCATTTGACTAATTTTCAAAGTTAAATCAGATTGTATTAATTTGATATTTAAAAAAAAAAAACTAAATATGCAAATCTATACAAAAAGTACCATAAATTGTTATTTTTTGCCTATGAATATGATGAAAAAACACATTGTAAAATATTAGTTAAAATTCTTATAGTTTGACTCTAAAAAGGAAATCATAACAATTAAAAGTGCATAGAGAGAGTAATAAATAGGTAATTAAATTTCAAGAAGTTTAAAATAAAATGTTGAAAAAAAGAATTAGATAAACAACATATATTGAAAATTGAAAACATATAAATAATAAATGGGCCCAAATGAGGTCAAACTTTTTGGCTAATAAAGTAGTAGGTAATTAATGGTGTTAAATTGTCCAATAATATAAAATTTAAAGGTACAACCATAAAAGAAGAATGTACAACACTATGAAGCACATATCATCCAACACTTGTCATGTGCTAAGTAGTAGATATTCCCACTTATTATATATAGTAAAAAGGAGAAGAAAAAATGACACATGTCAACACAACAAAATTTTCAGAATTTTAAATATTTTTAAATATTTAATAATCAATAATTAAATAAATAAATATAGACACATGTCAATAATTAGAATTAGAATGACACATGTCAACATCACACAAATTTAACAATTTTAAAATTCAAAAATTAATTAAAAATATTTTAATTATCTATCTTAAATTAACCAAAAAGAAATAAAGGTTACTGTTTTTAATTTGGATTTTAAAGGAATCAGTTTCCACGAAAACTATTTTTAAATTTGAATTTAAAATATTTCTTTTTGAAATACAATTTTAAAATTGAAGTACAATTTAATATAATAATAATAATGATAATAATCTATCTATATATAAAAGGAGAAGAAAAAATGACACATGTCAACACCACAAAATTTTCAGAATTTTAAATATTTTTAAATATTTAATAATCAATAATTAAATAAATAAATATAGACACATGTCAATAATAAGAATTAGAATGACACATGTCAACATCACACAAATTTAACAATTTTAAAATTCAAAAATTAATTAAAAATATTTTAATTATCTATCTTAAATTAACCAAAAAGAAATAAAGGTTACTGTTTTTAATTTGGATTTTAAAGGAATCAGTTTCCACGAAAACTATTTTTAAATTTGAATTTAAAATTTTTCTTTTTGAAATACAATTTTAAAATTGAAGTACAATTTAATATAATAATAATAATAATAATGATAATAACAATATAATAATAATAATAATAATCTATCTATATATCTATCTATATATAATAGGAGAGAAAAAAATGTCACGTGTCATTACCACAATTATTCTTAAATTTTAGTTTTAAAACTGATATTTTTAGTTAATTTAAATAATAAATTCAATATTAAAAACAAAGAACAATATAAAACATTAAAAAAAAAAAACGTTTTGAAACTTAACATCAATTTTTAAAATTAAAACAAATAACAATATAAAACTACTTTTAAAAAAAAATCTATTTTGGAACTTAATATTTAAATTCAACTTTAAAAATAAATAACAATATAAAACAATTTTTTTTTAAAACAAAAAACATACATTTTGCAACTTACCGTTTAAATAACACTAAAGCATATTTAAGCGATATACAAAATTGTAAAGAAATCTAAACCTATCTAATTATCTATTCTTTTTTAACTTGTTTTTAGTTTTTTTAAAAAAATAAAAAGAAACTTCAACTATAAATAATTATCCCTAAAATTCCTCACCCACTTACTTAACTTCCTTCCCCCAAAAAACTCAACCGTATTAACTCACTAAATTTAAATACGGTAGTCTTTTCTTTAGTTTTTCCAAGAAAAAGAATGCATCTCAATAAAGGAAATTCAAAACAATACTAATCCTTACCATTCATGGAAAGGTAATTTTTATTATTTTTAATATTATCTTTTTCTTTTGTTTTATGTGGTTTACATTATCAATAATTGTACTTTATTTTGAAAGTTCTAGATGTTGAAGATGATCAATTGATGAAGTTACGATCAAGCCATTTATGTGATGAATATATGTTGTTGTAGAAAGAGAAACACTTTTAGGACTATATTCGATAACTATGCCAAGCATGTAATATTTTAATTTTTTTCATCTTATGTTTTGTTTTAAAATCAAACTGTGTTGATGTATTTACATATAATTTATGATTCTTTGCTTACTGCATATTTCATATTTATAATTCTTTAATCTTATTTTTTTAACATGCAGTTAATGATGAAACTATAATGGAAATTTTGAATTGAAAGATTAGAAGTATTTGAATTAGAAGATATTATATTTTCAAAAGAAAAAAAAATATTAACTTAATTAAAACTAGAAACTCATGTTTATAGAATTCTAAATAAACTCTTACTATTTCACAAATTTATCTTTTCATATGTTAATAAATGTATTTAACTATATTTAATTTACATATAAATGAAGATAATAGTACTATCTCTCTATATTAATATAAATGAAAGTTGACATATATCTGCTTGCAATTTATTTATTTATCGGATGATATTGAAAACGTTAATATGACAACGATTTCAACGACTACAATGATGATGACGACGACGTTAATGTTATCGATATTACAACAATGAAGATTAAAGTGGACAACAAAAGAAATAGTAAGATGACGAAGGAGATCAAGAAGAAGAAAAAGAAGATCAAGAAGGAACATACAATGACTGAAATGATAAAAGAAATACAACAAAGTATATCATCATTTTTCATTTTGGATCATTTCAAGATTATACTGGCAATGGTAAAGGAATAAACATTGATAGTTTCATTTCATCACTATAACGTGATGATTTGTATTTGTCGGACTATCACACTTCATTCGTTCTTTAAATGTCCAGGTAAATATATCAATGTTATGTTGAAAATTCATAAAGTAAAACATAAATATAAGTGATAATTTGTAAATCGTATAATATATAATTTGCATAAACTTTCTTTTCTTTATAATATGTAAAGAGATAAGATTTATTACCCACAAAAGTTTTATGTGGGTAATATAGATTTTCTTATGTGGTTTTTTTTTTAATTGTTGTTTGTTAGTTTGTATTAAATGTGTAAGATTTGTTTCTGAGTTCTAAAAATTACATTAAGTTATGGAGAAACATTTTATTTTGGCAAATTTTAAAAGATCTAAAGAAAGAGGAATATTTACGAAAAATTACATATTTTAAAACAAATTAAAAAATAAATATATTTCCTTTTAATTTTTAAAACATTCAAAAATTTAAATTCGTTATTTTAAATAATAATCAAGAAATGAACAATTCCATGTAATTCTAATCATATTTTCATCAAATATAGCTAGGATATAAGAATGAAAATTAACTTAAATTAAAATAAAAGCTAAGTAAAGACTTTCACTAGCTATCCATGAATTATGGATCCCATTAATATGAAAATTGGGAGTTTTAAATTTTTAAAAAATACGTTATAATTTTGTGTTTAATTTTTAAAAAAAAATATGTTTTAAATTTGTGTTGCAAATTTAGATAGGTGATAAGTTTGAAAATTAATTTAAATGGAAAAAATGATGAGTAAAGACTTTCACCAACTATCCACAAATTATGGAACCGTAATGTGAAAATTGATAGTTTTAAATTTATTTTATATTCTAAAAATATTAGCAATTTAATTCGTCTTTTTTTCTTTTTCTTTTTAAAAAAAGAGTTGTTCCAAGTAGTTACAACTATACTTTCATCAAATTTGGCTAGGAGATGATTTTGAAAATTATTTTCAATTAAAATAAAATACGACGTAAAGACTTTCACCAACTAGCCATGAATTATGGAATCCTATTAACTGTGAAAGTTGAGCATTTTAATTTCTTTTTTAAAATAAAAAACTGACAATTAAATCCTAATTTTAAAAATAAAATAATTTAAACAATTTCAAGTTATAATAACCATATCTTCATCAAATTTGTCTAGGAGATAACTGCACACACAATTTGAAATAATATCAACTCAAAATAAAGATATTAATGTTGTTATCTTTTTACTTTTTAGTTAATAAAAACAATGACAAATATAATAAAACTAAACATAAAATAAAATATTTAAAACATTAAAAATAATAATCAACCATTTGGATTATTTACAAATATCCAAAAGAAAAAACTATTTTTAAAATTACCTCAACTATTGTTTCTTTTTAATTTATTAAAATTAATTTTTCTAAAAACTGACAATCTCAACAATATGTCAGTTTTACCTTTATATTCGATTACTTCTTTTTTAAAAAAAATTACTTTCACTGGGGTTGTATTTATTAAGATTATTTTTACCTTAAATCAATTTTCTATCATATTGTAGCACAAATTTAATACGGAATTTTTTTTTTGTAAAATCTTTTGATTTTCAATAAAAATATATATAGAAAATGTATCAACATACCATCTAATCTTATGATATCAAATATTTCTTATGAAATGTTAGATTTAATAAATTACTAAATACTTTTTTATTCAAACGATATGAATAAAGTACAAACAAATAAAAATATTTGAAGTATTTGATATTTGATCAAAGATAAGATGATCATAAAATTAATAGTATCCTTACAAAGAATTTAACCTGATATATTATAAAACTAAAAGCGTAGCTGATATAGTTATAGTTAAAATAAATTGTGTACTAATAATATTAATTCAATGTGCTCAAATAAATAAGTTAATGATTTGTATTCTTATTATATTATTATTATTATAACAAATTAAATATATTATTAAGTGCATAATATATATTTTTAATTATAAAATTATTACATTTTAAATCATCCGTGCAACGCGCGGGCACGTATACTAGTTAGGTAATAAAAGCTTATAAAATAACAAATAAAGCTATTAAAAGTAAGTAAAATTGGGCAAGTTGGGTTATGATCCGTTACCTAACCCGTTTTGACCCAATCCATTTTTATCCGAACAAATTTAGGTTGGATTGGGTTTGGTCTTGACCCATTTATTGTCTTGACCCATTTTGACCTACCCAAATTTAACCGAACCCGCCCAATTGCCACCCTTGGCGACATGGAAGAATTTTTCTCAAAAGAACAATTTATATGCTTAAAAAATCTACTAGACCAATGCGCAGCCACTTCCCTTTTAGTAATTCCTCCAAGAAAGTAGTATCCAACGCAAGAATGGAGAAACAAGATAAGTAAATGTTAGTGCATCATCAAATACAATAATGTTGCAAATGCAGTTAGACAAGCAAAAGATAAGCTGATTGAGAACATAGCCAACTCTTTCTTTTTCCAAACTCTTGTGGTTTGTCATTCACAACCTTTTCGACGTCTAATCTGCAAAGCAAGTTCAAAGCAGAGAACAGCAAAGAAAAGTCAGTTCAGGCTTGAGAGTTGAAAAACTATGTACATATCCCCCCCTCGCTAAATTCAGAAAACCCGAGCTCCTTGTACTAATTAGTAACGTAATGCATTGCCTGTGATACACTCAACTTAAACAGAGTCCTTCAGTGAAAGTTATGGAGCACCGAATTTCCACACACGGTATTCAAAGCCTTTTTTTGGTGTTGTAAAAGTTTTGCAGCAGATACTACTAGCATCAAAAGCACCTATATTGATATTAATTTGGTGCATATCGACACAGTTTCTAATGGACTATACCTCTGTCTCACTGCCAGCAGAGATAAACGAAGAGATTAAAATATCACTTTGGCCTATGATGCAGATTGAGGAGGAGGAGAGTCTCAGCTAGGAGATGGAGGCTGTTGAGAGGTGTACCTTAGGCTTGCTTAGTGGTACCTAGCCGTTATGTTGGTTAGATTGTTGTCCTCTTTTTGCTTTTGCCCTTAAGTTATGCTATTTATACTTTGGACCCCATAATTGTTAGAAAGGTCCCTATCTAGTCCTTTTACTTTTTCTGCAGAAATAGTACTGTATGCTCCTTATCTCTTAAGGAGGAGGATAGTGAGTCATCTAGGGTTAAGGTACTATATATTGTAATGTTCTTCTTATTAACATTACCAATGAAATATACCCTAGCTGTAATTAGCTAGTTTCAGCTTAACTTCTTCTTTTTATTTTTCATTGTTAGTTACTGTTCCATTGCTAAGTCCCAACTCTTCTATTCTGCATCAGCCTACTGAATTACACACCTTTTATTTTTTTGGGTCGCAGATTTCTCTCGCTTATAGCAGAGACATGAAAAGTGAATCACTACAAAACCGCCTCTTTCATGGAGACTTTTGTTACCACAAAACCATATCTTCAAACTCCCTATGATTCTGAATAAATAAGAAACTAAAGAAGATTGTTCAGTTTGATGATACATAGCAATTTGTTCCTGAATAGGCGTGATTATCTATTATGCCGAAATATGTTTTTTCTTTTATAAGGTAAGTTATTCTATTAATGCTGGGGAAATCTCCGTAAGTATACCAAACAGTATAGAAACCTAGTCACATATGGTTCTCTATAATGCGGGAGAATATAATTATGAAAAGCTAACAGAAGAGCAGTGACATAGAACACATAATAAACTCGACTCGAAAAACAACTTGACCTCCAGGAACAATATATACACAGCATCCAAGGGTATGGCCTAGTGACCAATGAGGTCACTTGAAGTGAGTTGAGAACCATAAGGTCTCATGTTCAAATCCCAACATAGACCAGAAAAACACTAGGTGATTTCTTCCATTTGTCCTAACCTTGATGGATAGAGTTAACTAGTACTTCTAAAATAGGCAATGAAAAATGATATCGACCTAATGGAGAGATATACTTAACAATCTACCCACACACACCTTCTGGGTTCAACTAATTTGAAATCCATACACTTGTAAGAAATAATACATCATTTTCAGGCATAACTAATGTGATGTTGTGACACACATGGTTAACATCAAATCTTTCCATAACGATTTTGAATAGATTTCAAGTTCTCACACTTTTGTTGTCATATGAACTCAACACAAGAAATAACTAGACTGCCAGAAATGATTTATCCACAAATGGAATAAGCAAAGAAATGCTATACCAGTCTAAGAAACAAATACTCAACAATCTGTCCAAGCGATTCAATTATTAGAAATTCATTTGCAAGCATAAACTCTAAGAGTCACTCTCATGATTAACATCAAAACATTCAGTGCGCATTCCAATGAATTCCAGCTTTTCTATATTCTATTGTTGATTGACTTCCTTACGTTTGCAATTATGTGGCTCACAATAAATGGATTTGAAATTTGTACTACTGTCAAGTTCACATATAAACAATGGCGTATTCTAGGTGAAAATTCTCATTCTCCTAGGAGTATTTGAAATTAGCTAATCCAAATTGAAGTCATGCTTTTTTTACATATGACACATAATGAATAAAAGAACAAACATTTAGCAACTGGTTTTGCCCAAACAACTTCTTTACATTCATTCCAATGCCATCATAATGATTAAACCCAGACAGTCAAGTGGAAATCACACAATGCTTACAACTTGTTCAAAGTTCAAACATTTCCTTTTATTTCTAAAACAGGATGCATATCTCAGAACGAACCCTTCTATCTCGGGATGAAGCCTAAAAGTCTCTTCAAGCACAATGCAAAATAGATTTTAAAGGTCTGAGTGGTTTCAGTTGTGAGGTAGCTTGTCCTACATGACTTATTTTTGCTTCTCTCCACTCAAACTAATTACAACAAATCCCTTTGCTCAATTAGAGCTTTGTGTTCTAGTTGCCAAACAGAACCTACCAGAACCTTACACCTTTTGTAACAACTCCTTTGTATTCATGTAAGATAAAGTGTATGAAGAAGCATGTAATAGACTACTACATTGCACCGTCTAACGATTAGCAGCAAATAGACAAACAAACCTAGTCCAGAAGCAATATAGTTTAAAGAGATCCTTCACATGCGCATAAATAACAAACAGAATTTGAAAGCAGTTGAGAAGAAAGTGCTCTTACAAGTTATTTGTTACTCGATTGTTTTGATATGAGCTTTCTCCACATTCTATGTCCCTTGGGTTGAAAAAGGGCAAACTAGGCTTTCAAGGTAGAATTGGGCATATTTACCGTAATGACAGTTAATAACATTTGAATATCGGAATGAGTCATCTTTTGAATTGTATATTATGGAAGTTGTTCCAGACAATGACAATATTTCACCATTAGTTGACATGAAAAAGTTTGGTAACCATTCTGGATCCTTTGGATACCTGATGGTAAACAACTTTGTCCAAGATTCTTTAACCCCATACTCTTTCATAACCCAAGCACCTATATGAGTTGTCTTGTAATCGCTAAAGACAGAAAGATCACTTCTCAGCTTTCACACACGCAATTCAACCTCTCCTTCTCCAAAGGAGGGCTTCTCCACCTTTTCCCAGTTCTCATTAGCTAAATCAAAAGCAATAATGTACTTGCCTTTATTCACATTAGGATCAGGACCAGGAATAGAAGAAGAAGTACTCCAATGAAGCTTCCCATCCACAAAAGAACCATTATCAATTAATATCTCCCCGCAATAACCAGAACTTTTTTTGACAAAGAATGTGTCCTCATCACAAATACAATAATCAACATTAGTCCAAGAATCACTCTTTAGACTATATACTTTTACCTCAATGTCATCTCTACTGAAAATACTATAATTATAATCAATAATCACTACCTTATAATCATCATGGAGCTCATCATATCCAAAACCAAGTATGGGCCCGGGATTTCTCACTCTAGGTCTAAAAAAAGGCAAATTCTTGTGCTTTCTAGTAGTTGGGTTCCATAAAAGAGAATAATCTAAGTAATTATCGGCAAGATAAACCAATCCATTGCAAAAACCCTTAACATAGAGCCCATGAATGCCGTTTTCAATGGGAAAATCCAATTCAACAGCCACAGTAACAGAGTCAATAAAATAAAGATTTAATAGGACATTCTTTATAATTCCATTTCTCTCACAACAACATCCAAAATAAGTATATGGTGGGGGTCTTCCTTATTATTATTAGCAGATAAACTCAGATGGTTCTTGATAAATTCAGGGTCAGAGGTTAAAGAAAGCCAATATTTCGAAACAGACCTGAATTCAAGAGGGATTTCACCGGAAGCCCTCGAGAGAATTTCACCAATGAGTTCTGCTGGTAAAATAGGAATTGTCATATTCGAATTTGACGGAACATTGGAGGCTTCACATTCCATTTAAAGGGTTTTGGGAGATAAATTTCAGCAGTATCTACAATACAAATGCAGAAAAATTTATGGTAGGAGATTATTATTTATATCATATGTATACATACCTTTCAGATACATTATTTTTATTATATTGGAAATATAAGAAAGAAAAATAGAGAAAAAAATTATAGGATGAAAACTAAGATATCTACTAGATAAAAATTTAAATAATCAATCAATTAAATTATTAAATTCCTTATTTAATATGTGTAATGTATAAATCAATTTTTATGTAATTATATGTAATCCAATTATGTTATTATGTTCTTTCGAGACGCGAGGCATATTTGTCCGGCGATTTTATGCTCCTCTTTGTATTTTTTTGAATACGTCGACAGTCACGTCTGTGTCTTTTGAATTTCATAGCTTAGGTGAAGTACTACACTAACTTATTATGCTCCTTAATATTTTTAATTTTTTTAAATAAAAAATATGTAGTTTAAAATAAATAATATTTTAATTAATCGTTTATTTGGTGGGATAAAGATAATAATTTTTTTAAATAAAAGTGGGATTAATTTTTTTCTCAAATTTAATTCGAAATATTAGCTAATTGTGAGAGTATTTTCTTTCACCATTTATAGTAAAATAGTGAAGTACTATCCTATATAGATAATACACAAGATGAGATAAAATAATCTCATAAAATATTTCATCATGTATGCAGAAAAGACAGTTATTTTCTATTATATTAGTATTAGGGAACTTGGCCACGCTACGCGCGATCATTAAGGAATCAATATTTCCTCTCCAATCAATTTTAATTAAATTATCACATATTTAAATTATATTATGGAGAGTATTTTAAAATGATGAGAGAAAAGAACACTTAATAAATTTAATATTTTTAAAATAAGGATAGTATATTCTTTATCACAATAAATTATATATTTTGTAAAATAATTTATTTTATTTTTCCTTCTTAGTAATAACCGACGCGGAATCATCCAATAAATAGTTTTAAAAAAATTTCAGGCCTTTTACCTTCTCCCCGATTAGGTAAGAAGATAAATGAAAAATGAGAATACACATGTTAGTAGAATGAAAACTAAAATCAGAAAGGAAAACTTTTTCAAAATAAAAATAAATAAAATATAAGGATAAAAATTAATTGATCAGTTATGCTTTTACCTTCTTAGCAAAATAATGATGTTAGAATCATCAAGTAAATAGTTACAAATTCAATTTCAGATTTGTCACCTTCTCCCCAGTTAGGTAAGAACATGTTGTCCTTATTCTAATATGTTTTCCTACTTTTTTTCAACTCCACCGTCCTCTGCTTCCTCTTCTTTCCTGTTTCTTTTTGCACTATAAAAATCTTTATTCTTTTAATGAAAAATCCATAACCTAAAAAAAAACTTTATACAAATGTATCTGTCATCAACTAATCACAAAATTAGACTTGGAAATGTCTTCAAGTTAATCTATAAAGGCATTTCCTTTCCATATTTTCCTTTCTTCTACGCCCTCCATTTCAAATTGATTGTCTCGTTTTGACTCGATAAGAAATTTAAGAAAGTTATTTTTTTTTTAATTTTATAATCTTAAATCAAAGATATATATAATGTACCAAAAAGGGAAAGAGACATTTATTTTTTGAAATAGATTAAAAAAAATATAAGACAAACAAACTAAAAGGAAGGAGTATAAATTATTACATACCCTCACAGGTAAAATTTTATGGTACAATAAAACAAAGCAATAACAAATAAGTGAAATATGCAAAAATCTATTGAATATTGTCATTCTTGTTTTATTGCGTAAGCAGATGATTTGCTTCCTCTCTGAAAAAATGCTAGAACTTCCTGCACCAAATATTCACAAATAAGTTGCAGTTGCACCACCAATAAAATGACCTACTAAAACATGTACTAAGAACACCTAAAAATTTATGTCTTTACACTTAAGTAGACAATATGCTGCATCATCCGTTCATGTTCCTAATCAAACCTCCAATACGATCATGAAAATCAAATGTCAGGACATAAATAATTAAGAAATTTGAAAACTATTAGGTAAGAACACATATGTCTCTTCAAATAAGGAGTAATATTATGAATAAATAAGTAACCAATAAAGTTATAATCCATCAATTACGCAGCATAAAGCCGGGAAAAAAACTTATTGTAAACTTAAAGGTAACAAAAGTTCAACGATCACGTTTGATTCTTGAAATGGAAGGTTCAAATTTTCTCCTTCATCAAATCCGAAGAAGTCATGCCTTACAAAGATACACTTTTGCAGCATAACCGATAAATTCTTTTTGAAACAATTCACATGATTTTTCTATGACCATTTCATTGAACATCAAAAGTAATTTTTTCCTCACAATTTAACACCACTTGGATTCAATCCTCCAGTAATATGTTTGTAATAGTTGGGAAGATATGTGCTGATCATTTTAAATGACCATTTATAAACATATTTAGACAGAACAATGTAGAAAAATCATGAAATTACAAATCAAAATGAAATCCATACAATGAAAAACACATGTAATAAACAATGGTAAGAACTATATAAATAAATATACATAATCCACTTATATTAGATGAAAAATAATTGAAAAGGAAAAAATGCTTCCATATATAGTACATGTGTGAAATGACTGACAACTTGAATTGTCAAAATAATTGGAAGATCGTGGAAGGGAACCGTTTTGGAAAAGTAAATAGTATCGTTAGTGAGGATACCCGTTTTAGAAAAAGGAGCGTTTGTGGGTTCGGTTACGGTTCATTTAATAATAAGTATAATTTATGTAGAAATAATTAGTAAAAAATGCAAAAAGATGAGAAAAAAAGGAAACTAGAAATGCTGGCTTTTTAGCTATGCCACATCAGCTGGTCAATGATTATGCTTTTTATATATATATATATATAGAGAGAGAGAGAGAGAGAGATTTTCTATTATATTAGATTGGTATTAGTTAGTGATTCCGACTTAGTGAGTCCTTTCTTTCATGATGAATTGTTGACATCAGTCCAATATTTAATCTCCATGGACATAGGAGAAAAGGCACTTTGCGGGAAGAGGACTATTGTACCATGAGAGAAGCAAGGATGTCAGCCTCTTTCAAATATACAACATGAATTTTGGCACTGTAGTTGGACTCTTATGTCGATCAGAATAATTTCATTGAGGTAAATCTTTGTCTGCTAGGCAAGAGCATGCAAGTTCCAAATTCTGCCTCGATAGGACATGTATTTATATTGAAATTCATAAATGAAGTAGTCAATGGTAAGGTTACCATTGTAGTTGGACAAATCTTGTATGTGTTCCTAAGAAAAGAAATTTGTCCAGTTTTCGGAGTCTCAAAGGGGCGTGAAAACGCATAAGAACTCTTGAATGGAAAAGATATGTAATTCCAGCTATATATAT
Source organism: Solanum verrucosum (assembly GCF_900185275.1). Taxonomy (NCBI): domain Eukaryota; kingdom Viridiplantae; phylum Streptophyta; class Magnoliopsida; order Solanales; family Solanaceae; genus Solanum; species Solanum verrucosum. The sequence continues at coordinate 1,796,253 of NW_026020175.1, forward strand.
ATATATAATAAAATAGAATTTTTATATAAGAATATTTGTTTAAGTATTATTTGCTAAAATTACTTTTTAAGTATTGACTTATTATATTGATTACAAATTTATTTGTATTAACATTAACAAGAATTGACTCCTAATTTTTAAAATCAATTAAGTCAAAATTTGAACTTGCTTGTGTGGAAGGATCTTCAATCGACATTATTTCTTCAAGTTTTTCCTCTTCTCCCGTATCTTATAGTCTTCTATTATTTTTTTGATCTGATCTAATTCAATTTCTAAGGCAAACTAGAACAGTCATGACATTTCTCTTCAATGACTATCGATCATCTCTGATCAGTTGTCTTTCTTAACTAAATGCGGTCTCAAATGCAAAAGTTGATATAGGGATATTTAACATACTTCTAGCCATGATTTAAAGTACTGAATATTGTTTTTGGTTGTTTTTCCATCAATTTAGTGTGCTAACATTATTTTGATAGAACTCTAGGCCTGTCTCACATAATAATTAAGCTCGTCTCGATTTACGCTCTTCTATGATGCAAGTTATATTCTATTCCAGACAAGTAAATTAGTAACAAAATAGCAGACTTATTGTGTGCCTGTCTTTCAGAAAGAACGGTGTGAGTAGGTATATCATTGTCATATAAAGAGACATAATGATTATATAATATTTGGATGTGATCATTCCTATCATTTATTGTCTCAAATATACTAGGTACTTCATAATTTTTAATTTCTAAATAACTGTATTTAATGCCAACAAATTCAGACATAGTGGCAAATTTCGTACACATATTTAACATAGCATCAATCAAATAAATAGAAGGAACAAAAAAAAACATTTTTTAAAAATTTTAAATCATTTCAGTAACATCCTCTTTGTAATCTACTTTAAGTTTATATTCACTAATCAATAAACAAAGGTCAGCTATATAAGTTAAAATATTTGCAATGTATCAACCAACCAAAGAATGTATCTGACAGCAATGAAAAATTTAGATTTTTTGTATTTGGACAAACTTTCGGGATAGAATGTAATTAGCCCCCTAATGTATGAAATTTCTGCAATTTATACTTAAAATAATATTTTGGGGGCATTCTGGGCTACACTTCAGAAAGTAGTTGTTGGCTCAACGGTCATATTTATGGGGAAAAAATCTTATCGGACCGATTAGGAATGATGGACCGCTTATAGGCCGGTTTACTAGGCTAAGAAGGCCATCCGGACCAGTAACTTAATGGGTCGGTGATCGGTCCGATCAAATTGGTGTCAGACCCTTAATGAATTGGCTTATCGGACCGGAATCAGATCAAGCCGATCCAATTGACGAATTTAATTTAGAGAGCACCATTGAAGTGATCATAAAATTGATCACCTAACCACCCAAATGGGATGACATCCACTTTCTTGTCGTATTAAATTTTGATCGAGAAGTTGTTTCTACAAATGCAAGAAATATTTTAACGATTAAAAAATAGCAAATACTTTGAAACTTCAAACTTGACACCTTTTATTCAATATTTCTTAATAATATATATAAATTTAGTTTTTACTTTTTAAATTTATTATTTTCTAGGTCATATTTTCAGGTTAAATTTATTTTTAAAAGACATGTTTAGAATTCCATTTAAACAAAAAATTTATTTGGCTACACACAATGCAGTTACGCCCAAAGATTTTTTCAACATTTTTTGGCCAAAACAATACACATTCAGTTGAAACAAATTGTCATTGCATCTAAGGATGAAATAAAATAAATTGTGCCATTAAAATAATTTAATCATTTTCTTATTAAACAAACATAAAGTTTACGTAGAATCAGGGATGGTAATGGGTCGGGCGGATGCGGGGCGGACAGGTTGAAGGTTGCGCGGCGGGTTAAAGTTGGATTTTTTAAAAATTAATGTGGGGCGGGGCGGGTTGCGGGTATATGTGATTCTATATGGGTTCAAACATAATTTTAGCTTTTTACATGTTATAAGAGTGATATATATTATTTTTTAAGAAAATTTTTTAAAGGTACTAAAATATGCAAGATAGTAAATGAAAATGGTTCAATAAAAAATAATCAATTTCTTACATATTTTTTCAATTGACCTCTAAAAAATAAATTTTTAAGTCATTATCTATTAAATTAATTAAGGGATAAAACATAAGTACCCCTAGACTATGACCGAAATTCCAGAGACACTTAAACTTAACTAGGATCCTATTATCCTCCTAAACTAATTTAAAATGGAATAAATACACCACAAACACTGACATGGCAAGAGAGTGTGCACACTCTCTTGAAGGTCAGTGATGAGTCCATAAATTAGACACATGTTATTTTTTGACCGATAACTTTATAATTAGTTAGTACACACATTTATTGATAATAAAGCTTATATATATTTAATTATTTTAATTTATTTCTTTGTTAATTATTTGTTTTAATTTCTTTTAACTTTAAACTTTTTTAATTAATTTATTATCTTTTCACTTTTAATTATTTTAAAAAACTCATGTGTATTTTTTAAAAATAAATTTAAAAGTGTCCTTTAATTTTGACGTTTTAATTTTTTTATGCTTTATTTGATTTTCTTCACTTATTTTGATATTCGTTCAAAATTAACTTATTTTAAATACAAGACATTTGAAATCAAATCAAAACGAAAGGCAAAGAAAATAAAAGAGAAAAAATAATGAATGTAGGTAAAAAAAAATGTTTCGATACAAGGTAAAAAAATGTGTATTAACGTAATTTCAATACAGGATAAAAAATAAGAATATTTTTCAAAAAAATGAAAAAATTAATTTTTAATTTAAAAAAAAAAAAATATTTACACACGTGGCAGGTGAGTGTGTACAAACACAACCAACTTGGGTGGTTGAAGGTGTCACATCAGCACATAAGGTGCACAAAAATATGAAAAAATGAGTTTAGGGGGTAATAAGGTCTTAGTTGTGTTTAGGTGTGCCTCTGAGATTTCGGTCATAGTCTAGGGGGGTACTTATGCCTTATCCCTTATTATAACTTAATGAAAAAATAAATTTATTTTTATAAATTTTAGTATAACTTACATAAATCTCATAGTATAAGACATATAAAATCCTATGTCACGACCCGAGTCTACACCCTGGACGTGGCAGACACTCAAGAACCATTGTCGGTCCCCAAGCGAACCCTCATCCTGGCTGACTACAAGCGGAAGACTAACTTAAGCATACAAAAGCTTAAAACTGAATAAAATTCAATAAACTCAACTTTTCAAACTTTAACTCAAATGAACAACTTAGAATAAAAATAATATATTCAACTCACCATAAAATAGGCAACTTAAGTCTTTAAAATATTTAGTAAGATAGATGAATAAACATTCTGAAACTCTACTGTCTATCTATGAAGCCTCTAACTGACAAAGATGGAAGTTGGGACAAGACCCACGACATCCTAACAACTGAAAAGTAAATAAAATCCTCCGAAAGCAAGGAGGCTCACCATAGCTAACTCGAACTCTCGGATGTATCGACGAAGCTCATGTTGATGATCATGAATACTTGTGTCTGCATCATGAGAAGATGCAGGCCAAATGGCTCAGTACGTGGAATGTACGAGCATGTAAAAGGAATCCTAAAGCATAAACATAAGCTTGAAACTTGATAAAAAGGAAATATACTTACCTCTTTCCAAACTTACTCAACTCAAGGAATCTCAAAACTACTTAACTTACTTAACTCAGAAGTACTCAAGGATAAGATACTCAACTCATAGATAAGATACTCAACTCAAAGATATGATATTCGACTCTGGGTACTCATCTTATTTGTGAGGAAGAAAGATGATTTCTTAGGATGTGTATTGATTACCGCCAACTGGACAAGGTCACTATCAAGAATAAGTATCCCCTTTCGAGGATTGATGATCTTTTCGATCAACTTCGATATGCCAGTTGTTTTTCAATGATAGACCTCAGATCTGGCTATCATCAATTGAGGGTAAGAGGGAGTGATATTCCAAAGATAGCATCAGGACCCGTTATGGTATTTTTAAGTTTCTCGTTATGTCTTTTGACTTGACTAATGCAGTGTAGAACCACGCAAAGAAGGTCAATGCGGAGCGGATTGAAAATAAAAAAAATTATTATGCTAGGCGGAAATGAACAAGACGGATTAAATTTTTTACAGATTAAACTCAACCCTCTCCGCCCCACAACGTACCGCCCATTGCCATCCTTGCGTAGAAGCAAAAGCAAAAAAGTCACTAATTGTTCCTCACATGGGAATGCGATGGACTGCAATAAGTAGGTGACCGACCGGAGATTTTGATTGTATAATGCTTCTTCAAGGACCATACAAAACGTTTTTCAAATAGGCTTGCTTTTAAAACAATATACTACTTTCCACTTTAATTTATGTGATATTATTTGACTTGACACAAAAACAATTAAAAAAAGAATTTGAAAGAAAAATCAATATATTTTGATCACTTAAAAAATAAATTTTAAAAAATGACTTTTTTCAAATCTTTCGTATATAAAAATAAAAGTTTCTTATAAAAATAATATAAAATTAAAAAATTGAAATTATAAGCGACCTAAAAAATCAATCGTCTCATGCCATGCTTGAGCATCGAAACTCGTGTAACTTTTTTGTCAGCTGTTTGAAAGTCAAGTATCTAAACTCCAAATGCTGGTACAATTACTTTTAATGTTCTTTTCTTCTTCTTTTTTACGTGTAAGTGTCCGTTTGGATTAACTTATTTTAGGTGTTTTTGATTTTTAAATATTTCTCTAGTTCATTTTTAATTGTCATGTTGCGATTTTTGAAAGTTAATTTAACTAATTTCAAAGTTAAATTAGATTACATTAATTCAATATTTTAAACAAAAAAATTGGGATAAGACATAAGTACCCCCCTAGATTATGACCGAAATCTCAGAGACACACCTAAACTTAACGAAGGTCCTATTACCCCCAAAACTATTTTTTTCGTATTTTTGTGCACCTTTTGTGTTGACGTGGTACCTTCAACCACCTAAGTTGGTTGTGTTTGTACACACTCGCCCGTCACGTGTGTAATTTTTTTTTTATAATTAAATAATAATTATTTTTTTAAAAGTAAAAAAAAATTTTAAAAAATTTAATTTTTTTAAATATTCTTATTTTCTTTATCTTGTATTTAAATTAAGCTAATACACATTTTTTTTACCTACATTCGTTGTTTTTCTCTTTTATTTTTCTATTGATTTTTATTTTCTTTGTCTTCCGCTTTCCGTTTTGATTTGATTTCAAATTTAATTCCAAATGTCTTGTATTTAAAATAAGTTAATTTTGAACGGATATCAAATAAGTGAAGAAAATCAAATAAAACATAAAACAAATAAAAACATTAAAATTAAAGGACACTTTTAAATTATTATTTTTAAAATACACATAATTTTAAAAATATATTTGAAAGTGAAAAGATAATAAATTAATTAAAAAAAAGTTTAAAGTGAAAAGAAATTAAAATAAATATTTTACAAAGTAAGAAATAAAAATAATTAAATATATACTATAAGTTTTAATATCAATAAAAATGTGTACTAACTAATTATAAAGTTATCAATAAAAAAATGACATGTGTCTAATTTGTGCACTCATCACTTGCCTTCAAGAGAGTGTGCACACTATCTATGTCATAGCAGCGTTTGTGGTGTATTTATTCCATTTTAAATTAGTTTAGGAGGGTAATAGGATCCTATTATAGTTTAGGGATGTCTCTGGGATTTCGGTCACAAGTCTAGGGGGGGTACTTCTACCTTATCCCAAAAAAATTTAGATATATTAAAAAACTATACGAAAAATACTATAAATTGCAATTTTTGCATATCAATATGACAAAAAAAATACATTGTAAAATGTTAGTCAAAATTCTTATAATTTTACTCTAAAAAAGGAAACCATGACAATTAAAAATGAACGGAGGAAGTAATTTTTTTTTTTGTTTTGGAGGTGTTTGAAAGGGTTATAAAGTGTTTTTAATATCCATTTTTAGGCTAATTTTTTTTAAAAATAAGTCAAAAGTATGATATTATCTACTTATAACTTTTAACTTTTGACTTATAAATTACCCTTTATAAGCCTATCCAAACAAGCCCTAAATATGATCAACCGTCCACTTGCTTTATGTCACAAGAAAGATCACTAATCGTATGTTAAAAGAGAACAAAATAAATTATACATATATAGACGTACTTACCTTATAAAGCTTTCTCCATTAATATTAAAAAATATATTTGGTTTATCTGAATTCGGGTCGAATTATCCAGATTAAATAAGTTAAATCTTGATCCGTAAGCACAATCAAGTTATTAACATTAATCCTTGCTATTGATAACTAAGATGTAGATAATATCTTTTTAAGAAACATATGTTGACGGTTAAAATAACTATTTATAAATTCTTATAATATAGTAATCTCAATTTTGTACTAGCTAGTTAGTAGATGGTAAAATAATTTCAATACATTGATATTTTTTTTTAAATCAAGTTTATTTTGAAGTGAGAAATTATTTAATCCACTCTTCACAAGAAATTAATCAATTCTAGAAAATTCTATAAGACTCCATTTATCATTTATTAAATTATCTAAGTCGTCATCAAATTGAAATTCAACATTGAAGTTGAAATTTTTATGATAAAAAGTTAATTTTGTAATAATAAATTAGTCAAGGGGGTCTAGAAACAAACGTAAACACCACGATTGGTGACCACTGACCAGTGATCTGTGTGGAACTCATGAAGTCTCTTACCAAAGACTTTATAATGCGTGTTTAGTACGATAGACTTTTTTTTCGCAAATTGATTGTACATTATTCACCTTCCAATAATAGTTGTCCACTATTGACTTAACACACTCCTTAAAAAATAATATATAGTAGGGGTAAGTATTACGATATTATTCTTTGACTTTATTAAATTTAATATTTTGAGAAATGTGTTAGATGATAAATAGGGAGTATTTAATAGTAAGAGTAAAATAGACACAAAAGGTAAATTATGTACTCCCTCCATTCCATATTAATTTAATTTTTGAGGTGTTTCACACCCTTTAAGAAAAGTAGATTAAGACATAAATTGAACATAGTTTTCCATTTTTACCCTTATTAATTATTGTCAAATTTATGATTAAAATAACTAAATATTAATTAATTACTAATTCCAATACTAACTAATGAAGGGTAAAATTGGAAGAACATTCTAAAAGTAGTCTTGAAAACTGAACAATTAAATTAATTTGAAAAATGGAAAATGCCTCAAAAATTTAATTAATATGGAATGGAGGGAGTATTAATTTTCTAAATTGGACAAGTATTATTGAACAACATAACTATTTTTAATATAACGAATAACTATTATTGAACGGAGGGAATATTTTTATGTGCATATATTAAACATCCTTCGCACAATATTCGACTTTGCACAGATTTTTAGGTGGGGGTATATCATTTTTCTTTTACTAATTAATGTACTCAAACACTTGGACATGATTATCAATTCTTTTTACTTCAAAATGTTGCCAAAATATAATTTAATTTTCCTAACTTTATCATAAATCATTCAGTAATAGATGTTTTTCCAAAATTTATTGTTTGCTTACCAAAGAAAAAATATTTTCTTAACCCAAAATATAAAATATATTTTTTTGAAAAAAACATTTGTTTATTAGGATATTGTCGAAGTTGTTTCGAGGAAAGTATGGTTGCGAATAAAATAATCAACATTGGCGTCCAACGACTCCCACCTAAATCATCACATTATTCTTTTCTTCTAAAGTCATCCTTCCCTCTTTCTATAAATATTTACTTACAATACATAAATTTTGGAGAAATCAAAAACACAAAACCAAAACATGGCAAAGCTAAACTCAATTTTATTGTATTGCTCTATTGCTATTGTCATATTATCATCAATTCCATTAGCTCATTGCAATATTGCACAAGGTCCTAAAGCTGTTGAAAATTGGTTCCAAAAACTTTCACATGCAAAACCAAAAATAACCAAACTTCATTTCTATTTTCACGATATAGTTGGTGGTAAAAACCCAACGTCAATACCAATTGCTCAGGCTAATTCTACGTCTCATTCGCCTACGGCGTTTGGCACGCTAGCGATATTAGACGATCGATTGACAACGGGACCAGAAATTAATTCAACGACTATTGGTCGAGCTCAAGGAATTGTTGGTGCAGCTTCTCTTGAGGAATTTAGTTTGTTGATGAGTTTGAATTTTGTGTTTACTCATGGGAAATATAATGGTAGTACACTTAGTCTACTTGGACGTAACACTGTTTTGAATGAATATCGAGAGATGCCAATTGTTGGTGGTTCTGGTGTTTTCAGGCTAGCTCGTGGTGTTGCAACCGCAAAAACACATACTTTAAGTAAGAATGGCGATGCTATTGTTGAGTATAATGTTGTAGTTTTGCATTATTGAGTTAAGATTATATGTTGGGACGACCGAATTGCTAATTTTATTTTGATTTCTTTTTTTTCCCTCATATGTACGTTCTTTTTTCGTTTTCCCATTCTAATGTTCGTGTAATTTGATAGCAATGTTGAGTTAAAAAGTTTCATGATCATGCGAGAAACAAATATAGTTGTGACAACAATTTCTACTTTTTTTTTGTCAAGTTAATGTCAAAATAACTTAACTTTAAAATTGAGTACTTTAAAATTCACCTTTTATCATTAATAAAATGATCTACCATCACACAAATGTCTAAAGTTTATTTCAGATTACAAATTTCACAAGTCTTTATTTTTTTTAAAAACATGATATCAAGTCGAAAGATTTCTTTTTTTTCTTAAACTTAATGTCAAGTCAAATGATGTCACATAAATTGGAACTGAAGAATTATTATTTTGTGAAATAGTAGTATTATTCATCAAATATAACTTCTTAGAACCTTCAACGATAATTTTTCCACACCTAATTGTCAAATGTTTTAAAAGTAAAAAATCGAACTCGAAAAGGTGATTCTACTTTTGCAAAAGTCCTCTCATAACTCATTATTGTGACCTCAACTATTGTTTTAATGTTCAGATTATAGTATACACACTTTCTTTATGGCCAAGTATTATAATGAGTCTCACATTGAAAGACAACAAGTCTACATATTATAAAGTATCATATACAGTAGTGCGTTAGGTTGTTACAGACAATATTGCTATAATAATCTAGTACAGCTGCAACAACTAACTGTATATTCCTTCATTTCAATTTAATTGTCTAGTTTTAATTTATCATAAAATATAAAAAAATAAAAAATTATTAAAATTATTTGATCTTAAACTAAAAATTTTATTTTTCTTTATCAATTGATTTCAGCTAGAAAAAACTTTATTTTTCTTTAACAGGCCTTTCGAATAATTCTTTGTATATTCTTCTACAATGACTTTTGACTTCATGATTTCCACAAATAGGTACACCTGTTCCTCATGAAGTTCTAGAACTCATTGACTAACTACTCAATAAGGGGCATATTTTAAGATTTGCATATATTCTCTACTTATATTTTTATTTAACTAAAATTATATAAAAATATTATAGATTACAATTTTTCTCATATGAAAATAAAAAAATAAAAAAAAGGATTCGAACACGATATCTCTGAGTAAGGAAAAATTTATTCCGGAATAAAAAAGTTACAGTACTTTTTTTTATTTAACATTCTTGTGGAATAATCCTTTATAATTGCATAGTGTGGCGTGGGTGAGCAGTAGAATAACTTTGACTTCATCAATAACAAAAAGAGGGACACCTATACTTCATGAGCTTTATGATGGTTCTAGAACTCCATTGACCAAGCTCTAGGGGATTAGTTGGTCATATAATTTCATTTTGAGCTTAACTTCTATGCTTTAATAGTGTCAAAAATATTTATATAATCAGATTACGTATTATTATTATTATTATTATTGTTGTTATTATTATTATTATTATTATTATTATTGTTATTGTTATTATTATTATTATTATTATTATTGTTGTTATTATTATTATTATTATTATTATTATTATTGTTATTATTATTATTATATAGTCTCCAGTTAAATTTATTACTATGATAAACATTGATTAGTAATTTAGTAAATCAATAGAGTATTGTTTTAATTTATATGAAGGTGTTTAACTCAACATCAAAGTGATTGCATGATTTCTTATTCTTCGGTATGTCTTTTTTTTTTTTTGTTGCTTCATTTTTATTTAGTATCATGATATTTTGTTGTTATTTGTTTTTCTTCTTATAACCCTTCTATGACTACTCTTTTAAAGTTGAGGATTTGTCGGAAATAATCTTTCTTTCTCGAAAAATAGGGATATAATATGCATACCTATATCTATATTCTTTAGAGTACGATCCACGTGTGAAAAGGATACATTGTTGTCATTTGACTGGACAATTAAGAGATTCTAAGAATTAAAAAATTTATAGTATAAAATATATATATATATATATATATATATTTTTAACCGATTATAAAGAAAGTCTCCCACAAAATTGAGACTTGAAATACGTTCGGAATGGAGGAAACTATTTTTCAATTTATTCATATATATTTGATTAATCAACAATCGTTGTCACGGGATCTTTACATTGTCGATATATATATATATATATATATATATATATATACCAGATAATTTAAGGTCCGTGATACGGGACCAATATAATTTCACATATTTTGATTTCCTCTCGGATCATAGATATCCCCTCTTGGATACATCCCTCCCACGAAGTAATATATATCATTAGTAATGTATCAGACAACCAAGGAATGTATTCGAGATTTTTGTAATTGAGGAAACATCTGGGATAGGATGTAATTAGCCTCTAAATATATGAGATTTCTATACTTTATACTATTTTTTTTACAGTAAACAACTTCAATATATTACTCAATAATCTTTTTCAAATGTTCATACGACATAAATGCGTCGTTACAACCCAAACTGAGAGTTGAATTCCAAAAAATTCTATGCAGCAAGGAAATAGAGAGTTGCGTTAGATTATGAGTTAAAACATTTTGTATTCGAGGAATATATAAAATGTTGATATCTTTGAAAAAGTTCATCGATCTTCATATATTTTCGCAAGTGATATCTATTTTCTACAATGTTATCATCTTCTTTTTGTAATATTTGCACCATAAGTTTTGCATCTGATAAAATACTAATCATTGATCAACCAATTCATAAAGATCGATTCAAAGCCTTTCAAATCTCTACTGCTTCAACTTAAATATAATGTGTTTGTAGTTTACTTTGTCGGTGAATTTTGTGATACATTTCATTATTGTCTTCGATAATAGAAATACTTCTATTTATTTTGGTTTTAATATTGAAAGTATTTATTAAAAACTTGATTTCTAACTTTCACAACAATAAAAACAAACATGAAATCAAATTTATTTCTATATACAATAACAATTATCATAATGTTATATTCTAAATATTGAAAGTATTTATTAAAATATTGATTTCTAACTCCACAAAAATAAAAACAATCATGAAAGCACTTTTCTTTCTATATACGATAACAATTGACATAGTTTTATATTCTAAATTACATTAATAATTTGTTTTGATAATACACTCTAAATATCATGCCATAAATGAAAACTTTGAATCTTACCCCCACAAAATAACCAATATACTTGTTTTTCTTTTTCAAGTTATTATTTATTTTTTAGTTTTTTTCTTCCTCTATAATTCTCATGCCCTTTTCTATTGACATTTTCAGTTTCTGTTTTTTCTTTAATTTTTAACTACTCATTTTTCTTTAGTTTGTATTTTAATATTCCTTAGAATTTGAATATTAATTTTTTTTTCTTGTCAAATTTCCCTGTTAAATAGTTTATCATATTTGATATTAAGAAAATATTCTATATAGAAATGAAAATTTTATATTTTTTTAATCTTTTGATGAATACATTATCAAATCATTAATTTCTTAATAGTCAAACATTGTTCATTCTTTTAGTCACGTAATTTTATATTTGTTCAAATTAATTAAAAAATATTGATACGTCATTTTAAAGATTATTTTAATAATCAAGATACGAATTTAGTGGTCATATTATGTAACATAATATTAAAAATATGTTTACGCAATAACCCTTTAAAGTATTTTTAGGAACAAAATATTAACTATTCAAACATATTTTATTTTAAATTAGTTCAAGATTTTCTTTCAAAAACCTGTCAAAACAAGCTTAGCATTTATTATTGTTTGTAAAAAGTTAATTAATAGAAACTCTTCATTTTAACACAATTATAAAAATATTTTTATGGGCTAATTTTAAAAGTAAAGACATGTATGGATTTTTCTAGATTTTCATTTTGGTCATTAATTATACAATTATTATTTCGCCCTTAAATAATATTAAAATTACTAAAATGCCATTGTTTAATAGATATTTTTGGTTTAATGAAATTTCACACTACAAAAAGAAAAGAAAAAAAAATCTATAGAAAATGTGATTGAAAATGTGGGTCCATATTAAATGTCGCATCATTAGGATACACATGGCATTTAAGAAAAGACATTTGGTTGTATTGTCATTATAAATCTATTACCACTTTTTTGATGCCATAACATAAAAGCAAACATTCTAGAATATTTATGAAATGACAAATTTGCCCTTGGTCATCCTCAACTTGGCTCTTCTATATAATAGAAAAAAAATATATATATATAAGAGGTTTCTTGCAATTGCTTAAACAGTTACTCAAGGTTTGACATGAGAAGATTATGACATTTGGCTCGTTAGTATTGGTATGGGTAGGGGTGTACAAAATTGAACCGAAAATCGAATCAAACCGTAAATCGAATCAAACTGAAAAAAAACTCGACTAGTGATTTGGTTTGACTTGGTTTGATATTGGAAAAAAACCCGACTATATTTCGGTTGGTTTGGTTTTAACTAAAAAAAACCAATCCGAGACCAAACCAACCCGACATTATATATGTAATTTTAAAATTTTATTTTATACATAAATTATTTACTTGGATATAATTTTAAAATATTTCCTGTACTATTTCATAGTTTTTATCTTTTAAAATATTATTTCAAGTTTAAAACTTAGAATTCGGAATGGTCCAATAAAGATTATAGTTCATAAATGTTGATAATTATAATAAAACTTAAATCAAAATCAAATTAATACTAATGCAAAAAGAAAATCAATTCAACAGTAAGAATGACAATAATATTAAATATTTGTTCTTTAGTTTTACATTGGTTTAGACAATTAAAATACATAATCTAATTTTAATTTTCCTTAAATATTTAGTAATGTAACTAATACTCATTAAACTTATTTTAGCATAATTTAGTACTTTTAAACTATGATCATTTTCATTATGACTTTGCAATATTATAGGATGATTTCATTATTATTTTTTATTGAATATTTTTGTGTCATCAGTACTCATCTCATATTTTGTGTTATCTTTTTTTAAGAAACACCTTAGATAATTGTATTTTGGTTGGACTAAAGAAATATTTGGATTATATGTTTGTATGCAAACTTTACAGAAAAAATCCAAAAATCTGAAAAAATTCGAGATTTATTTGTTTGGTTTGATTTATAAATTTAAAAATTCGACACAATGATTTGGTTTGGTATTTGAAAAACCTGAACCAACCCGAGGTTGAAAAATCCAAATTTTATTAGTTTGATTTGGTTTATAAATTTAAAAATTTACACAAATGGTTTGGTTTGATATTTGAAAAACCCGAACCAACCCGGTCATGTACACCCCTAGACTATGGGGTATTTGAGACATATATAAGTTTTATAAAAGGGGAAGACACAAATTTTCTCTTGAATCTGTTTCAAAAAATCAGTTACATGTTTAAATTATCATGATGATTTATTATACACTTTTATTATTTAAAAGTAAATTTCAATAGTCAGTAGCATAAACGTAACTCTGAAGTTCCATTACAATATTGTAACATCCAAAATATCATATTTCAAAGTGAAGAAATATTTCTTCCAAGAAAGTACAACGATAATTCAATAAAGAAAACATACTCTTTGATCATCTTTTGTAATGGGTTTTCCTTTTTAATTAGTATATCTTTAATAATTTGAATTATTTGAAATTCATGATCTTCACATAGGTAACTCACTTTATATATGTTACTTTATCTGCATATGCCGAGTTGGAAAGTATATATTATCATAAAATAGTATTGATATTATTTAAGCAAAGTTTTGGATAACTAATTATTTTACACGAAAGAATAATATATATATAATAGTACATTCTTCTGTGAATTCTAGATGTCGATAGTCATATCATCACTTATTCATCCGAATTAATGGATACGATAAATGAAAGTTTAATTAGATATATGTAATTTATAATATATTGTTTTTAGTTTGATTAGTTGTAAATATGTAACTAAATGTATCTTACCTTATACTTCTTTATAAACAAAATATTTTAATCTTATACATTTTATGATCAGATTTAATTTATATTTTATTAGTATAGTTACAATCTTTCAGTACTACAACTTTTACGGATTTGAAACCAACTATAAGTTGAGTAGTCATAACGATACATATACTTAAGAAGTTCTCCCATATTTTCTATAGATTTCGAACTCAACCTAGTTATATTATTATTATTATTATTATTATTATTATTATTGCATACGATCGTGTAAGTCAAAATTGAAGGTATATTTTGAACATATGAGTAAGCATGCACACTAGTTTCTTAACAAACTAGGAGAATAATCTTTGGCCTTGGAAATCCTAGCTAGAGCTAGAAACGCAATAGCAGAGTCAAGAATTTCACAAAGGGTGTCCAGATATAGCAGCTTGTTATGTTAAGGGTGTCCAGAAACGGATTACCATCTTTAAGAAGTTCTGTTGAAGAAGAATACAAAAGCTTATAACTCCCCATAATTTCATAATTAACATATATAGTACTTCAAATTAAATATCATGATAATGCAGGACTTTAACATTATACTCAACAATAGCATCCCCATTGGTCGTATTGAGCGAATACGTCTTCGCCGCGGCAATTCCCTGAGCCAACCGAAAAACTCCAGAACCACCAACAATTGGCATCTCACGATACTGGTGAAATACAGGGTTCCGACCAAGTACACTCAACGTGCTACCATTATACTTGCCAGTTGTGAACACAAAGTTGAGAGTCATGAGAAGGGCAACCTCATTTTGATCAGCTGAACCATAAATCCCTTGGGCTCGGCCCACTATTGTTGAATTGGGCTCTGGTTCAACTGTTAGTGGGTCGTCTATCATTGAAACAAACCCAAAGGCAGTTGGGGATTTGGCAGTCATGTTGGATTGGGCTATTTGAACTGTAGTTGGATTTTTCCCACTAACTATGTCATGAAAATAGAAACGAAATTTAGTTACCTTTTGCTTTGCATGAGGAAGCTTATAGAACCATTTTTCAACAGCTTTGGATTCTCCTAATACAACACCTTGAGCCATTGACATAATAAGAATAAAGCAAAGTAATACAAGTAGGATTGTTTTTTCCATCTCTTTATTAATTTCTCCTTAGTTTTTCTTTTTTAGAATGAATGATATATATAGAAGTTGATTACGTTTGAATATCTACGTTATGGCAGCTAGGAATCATTGAAAATGGGAAAGGGGAATAAACAAGGAAACGTAAAGAAGAATGAATGCACATGGCTACAGCAACAAGGCATGCACTGACACATCCACCAAATTGATGTCAACAATATACTGTATTTTTTACAACAGAAAGAAAACCTACATCATGAAATCAATACATAGACTTAGCAATTGTTTTATTTTACTAGACATATTCAATGAGCCATTGGCAGTCATGCAAACACACACACACACACATTATCATAAAATATATAGTACTGTCGATCGGTGTTATTTAAGTAAAATTTTGAATATCTAATTTTACACAAAAAGAATAATCTTGTAGGTTCTTCTTTGAGTGTTAAATGTGGATAATAATATCATCACTTATTCGTTCGAACCTGGATAAATAAAAGTTTAATTAGATATATATAATTTATATATTTCTTTCAGTTTGATTAGTCGCAAATGTAACATGGTTTAAGTATCTTACCTACTACTTTTTTTATAGACAATCTTATTGGTTTTAATCTGATAATTAGTTTTACAATCATATTTACTTTCTGTTTTAGAAGTATAGTTAATATCTTTCACTACAAATTGTTACAAATTTGAAATTAGCTATAAATTGAGTAGCTAGCCATACCGATAGATATACTTAAGAAGTTCTCCCATATTCTATGTATAATTCGATCTCAACCTAATTAGAATTGTTATTATTGTATATGAGGGTGTAAATCAAAATTGAAGATGTATTTTAAGCGTATCAGCAAGCATGTACTCTAGTTTCTTAACAAACTAGGAGAAACTTTGGTCTTGGAAATATGCAAGAAGCAGACTACCATCTTAAGAAACTAGCCTCCACAATTTCATAATTAACACAGTATTAGAATTAGATCCATCTCAATTTATGATTTACTAATGTTGGGCTTTCAAATTAAATAATTCAAGCTATAGATGTCTAGCCTAAGGAGTGAAATGGGTGTTGAGCCTCACGTTGATGGGATGAGGATAGTTTGGTCTTTGCATATGTCTTAAACAATCCCCACCCTATAAGCTAACTTTTGAGTTGAATTAGATTGAAGATTCTAACAACTTTTTGATCAGACTTATTAAAATATGAATTTTTTTTTGGCGAAATGGTCTGATGGACCCTTATAATTGTATCAGTTTGTATTTTGAACCCTTCTACTTACACATTTATCATCTGGACCCTTTAATTCAATAAAACACAATTTAACAAATCCTTTGACCATTGACCAAGCTTATGTGTCTTTAAGATGGTTGAGTTGGCGAAAGTGTGTGACTTCACGCATTTTTAGGCGAGTGAACAACTTTTTTAGGTTAAAAAAATATTAAAATTATAAAAGAAATATTTTTATTAAAAAACAATTAATTAAAAAGTAATTTCTTCTTCCCAAAGCTTAATTGCTTTCCTCTTCCCAAAGCTTAATTGCTTTCCAACCCTGGCAACTTCAACTTTTTTAGATCTTCTTCCCAAAGATCTCCGTGCAACTTGATCTGCTGCAAAATCAATTGAACTTCCTTCCCAGTCAGTCACCTTTCCCCAGCTTCCTGAACACATATGATTCCAACAGCATGGTCCCAAGCAGGGGCATAGACGGAGATTTTCTTCATAACATGTTGATCTCAAATTTCAATACCATTCCATGGCGTTCACCGGAGAGGAAGGAAAGTTTCTGTTGGTTCATAGCCTGAGTATAAAGCCGAGAAAGGGAATTAGCAGCGCTACAGAAAGTCGAATACATGGTTCGATCCACCTCACCAAGGCTCGATGCTAGAGACTTCCTTTTCTTCCCCATCTTCAATCTTTCACAACAATCGTCTCCTTCTAATCTCTTAAACATGTTTTTTTCAATCGGTTTCGATAACCCAAGAAAATCTCAGGCGAATTTTGGGTATATTTCGATGAGTTTCAGGCAGAGGTTGGTGTGAAATTGTATTTGTAAGCAATTTGGGGTGTGAAAATAGTAGTTGACGTTGGATTACGAAAAGTTTGGCTAGATCTGGTTGTGCGGTGGCCAGATCTAGTTGTGTGGTGACTTACGTTGTTGTTACTGTGGAGGTTGGAGGAGGAAAGAAAAATAGTGATGGTGTGCGGCGGAGATGAAGACGGGTGAGGGAGAAAGTATATGTGATTTCGCCGGTAAAAATGGCGACGTCGCCGGCGATGGCTTTCTTTTGGTCGCAAAATAGTGAAAATACGGAGAATTAGAAATGCCAATAATAAATTAAAATGTTATTATTTTACATTTTATTAAATAATTTTGGTTAATAATTTTAAAAATAGTTATGAAATAATTATGATGTGGCATTAATATATCTGACGTGGATATGACATGTCAATTATATAAAGGAGAGTGAGCTACACATATGGTTGGAGGGGCTTAAAAGTCTCATTTTAATTGAGTTTAAGGGTCCAGATGACAAAGGGGTAAATACAAGGATTCAGAATACAAACAGATACAAGTATAAGGGTCCATCAGACCATGTCGCCTTTTTTTTTTTATAAATGAGATGAGAAAGAAAGAAAAAAAGGCAAATGGCTTAAATAGTTTCAACTTAGATGCCTAGTTCAATTACTCGATTTGTATTCTTTCACTTCTTAATTTTGGAGATTTTGGTGTATAAAGGTCGTTTCATTCAATAAAATTTATCTTTACTAGAATAAATATTGTTCACTTATATCTCGATCTAAGGTTTATTTCATTGATCAATACACATCTTTATTCTACCGAAAAAATACATAAACTATAGAAGCATTTAAATGTAATATACAAGAAATTACAAATGAAAATAAAATAGCAAAGCATCAAAAAATTAATTATCTTAACGCAGGACTATAACATGCATTATACTAAACAATAGCATCCCCTTGTTTGTATCGATCCAATACATCTTCGCCGTGGCACTTCCCTGAGCCAACCGAAAAACTCCAGAACCACCAACGATCGGCATCTCACGAAACGCTGGATTCCGGCCAAGTACACTAAGCGTGCTACCATTGTACTTGTCACTTGTGAACACAAGGTTGAGGGTCATGAGAAAATTTATCACAAATTTAGTTGTACAGTTGCATTTGGTTCCTTATTTCATTATTGATTTTAGAAAATTTATTGCTACATGTCATATAATGGTATGAAAAGAACTACTACCATTTTTTCGCATCTTTAGGTTTTAATTTTTGATAAGGATATCTTTAGGATATAATATATTTACAAATCTCATCTGCCTAAAATTGATAAAATTGACATTATTTTCCTACATTCTTGTATAATTAGTGGACAACTTAGACTATTTTTTTTATAAGCGGATTGAAAGAGTTGGTTTGGTTAATGTGGAATCAAACTCAATGGAAGATGAACTAATATGAAGATTTGGTAGGAAGATAATTCTTTATTAGTACAAAATAAAAGTCAAGATAGTATCTTGGTAGGTGAAATTTGAGAAAATACATCATTACTCCATTTAACTATAACACTTTTTTTAAAAATACATTTGAACTTGGTAAAGGTCCTAGTAACCCCTTAAACAATTTAAAAGTGGTAAAAGTGTCCCATTTTTCGGTCAACCCCAAGTTTAAGAAGGGAAGTGAATACACGCACCAACTGATACTTACTAGGTGTCAATTATTTTATTTTTACTTTTATTTTTATTTTCATATATGTTACTTATTCTATTTGTTTTTTCTAAAAATATAAAAAAATCTCTATTCTCCTTCTTCAATGTTTAACTGCGCTGGTGATCCCTTTTTTTCACGCCGCTGCCTGCCGACGATTCTCTACCATAGCCACCATCCACACACTTTAACACCATCTCAACCATTTTCTCTAGCAAATAAAAAATAAATTGAAAAATAAAAAACACTATCAAATCTTTGGCGTTTCTTCTTCGATCGTTCAACCATTTTTGTGTACTTCGCCTTTAATTTTTGCTCAAAATCAATATTTATTGTATCTACGAAGATTGATATTCTCTCTCTGACTCAAATAGGGTATTTTTTACTAGGTTTGAACGTGACCCCGACGATTCTCCCTCCGTCCTCGTCATATCTTCGATGCTTCTCTCACCGGTCTTTTCCGATCGTCCTCTGCAATTTCACTCCGCTTTCATCTCTTTCTCTGTCAATAATCTCATTAATTTGATCTTCCTCAACTAAAAAATGAATCTGAGAACTCTTCTGGGTAAACTTTGATGAAGGACGATAAAAATTAGAAAAAACCATAAAACAAATAAAGTAAAAGAAAAAAATATTTTGATTAAATAAATGTTAAAAATAAATAAATATTATTTTAATTTCTTACTTGTCTCACTCGCTCGTGGCAGTGAATTACACTCCATGTGTCACATAGGATCATAATGGGATAATAAATCCACTCTGAATAAGAATAAGGGGGTGTTAGGACCTTTTCAAAGTTTTAGTGTCTTTTTTTAAAAAATGTTACAGTTGAATCGGGTAATGATGTATTTTCTCGTGAAATTTAGGTAAATCATAAAATGGTTTCACATGTTTAACCTTGACATTTTGACATATAGTGATGTCATGGATGACATCAATAGGAAGAATTTATTCCTATAAATAGGTAGCTCTTAGGGGTCGTTTGGTGTGAAGGATATGTACAAATAGTACTGGGATAAATATTTAGTGGCACTTAATTTAGTGTTTGGTTGGGAAGTTTGGGATAACTTATCCTGGGATTAATAAATAGTACCAGGATAAGTTATCCCTCCAAAAGGGTGGTATAGTAATCCCATCACAATTTGTGATGGGATAAATTTATTAAATGACAAAACTACCCTTTAAACCCTTTAATTGATACGCTTTCACAAGTGCCGCTTATGGTCTTAGCTTCCAGATTTCTTCTCTTCTTCATTGCAGTGAGAATCACTCTTTCATTTGGGTATACTCAACTTTTCATTTTCGATTGAAGCCATAGATGGGTGATTGAAGAACTTCTTTACCAATAACCTTCAACTTTCAAGTTTCTAACAAGGTTAATTTTTTTTTCCCGAATTTGTTTCTCTTTTCTTTCTTTGTCTTCATTAATAATTCTCTGATCTGTTGCATAATAATTTGGATACACTCATATTTTCTATTTAATGGAAGAGATCAATTTTTTTTTTGGATTGTTATGTTTTGGGGGTTTTGTACATTTTGAAAAAAGTTTGTTCTTTTTATGTGCTTGAAATATTTGTAAACAATTTCAAGTTGTCCTCTCAATAAAGTTGCCCTCGTTGATTCTTTTTAATTTTTTTTCTTTTTTCTGTATAAACTCTTTTCATTTTTTAATGAAAAAATAGGGTTTCTTATGGATCATCAACTACAGTCCGATATTGAATGTTTTATCATCCTTGAGGAGATATTGTGCCAACAATTTCTCGTTATGTTTATTTTTCTTTTCATGGTTATTCATGGTATTTCTATAAAAAGAAATAGGCATGTGATTAGGTACCTTATGAGTAGTCGAGTTCCTAAAATTATATCTCATTTAAATTGTATTGTACAAGATAGTGACACAACATGTATTGATAAGTTAAGGATGGATAGAAATTCTTTTCACACTTTAGTTCTCTTAACTAAGGAAGTTGGAGGTCTGACTGATAGCAAATATATGTCAAGTAGTGAAAAGTTAGCAATGTTTTTAAATATTTTGGCTCATCACGAGAAGAATAGATCCATTAAGGTTGATTATATTAGATCGGGCTGGAGCGTAAGTCAAGCTTTCAATGAATGCTTGAAAGCTATTCTAAAACTAGCTCCATTGTTACTTGTTAACCCCAAACCGGTGCTTGAAGATGAGCTTGACGATCGATGGAGATGGTTTAAGGTATATGCACTTTCAATTGGGTATCTATTAATTTATGTAAAAGTAAAATAAATATAATTTTACGAAGAAATTTTTGTTGTTTGAGATAATGTTATAATTTTTTTATAGGGATGTCTTGGTGCGTTGAATGGTACTTACATTCAAATTAGAGTTCCATCTAAGGACAAACCAAGATACAGGACAAGAAAGGGAGAACTAGCAACTAATGTACTAGGAGTTTGTGATAAAAATCTTAATTTTACTTATGTATTACCTGGTTGGGAAGGATCAGCGGCTGATGGTCGTGTATTACGAAATGCTATAACTCGAACGAATGGTTTGAAAATTCCCGAGGGTAATTCTATACATATGCTCACATTAAAATTATATCACAAAAATATTGCTATATAAAAGCAACTAATTTCTTATTTATATTATAGGTAATTGTTATTTGTGCGACGGAGGATATACAAATGGAAATGGTTTTCTTTCACCTTACCGAGGATATAGATATTGGTTAAAGGATTGGCTAGGTGAAAATCCACCACCCCAATGTCGAGAAGAGCTTTTCAATATGAAGCATGCTAGAGCTTGTAATGTTATTGAAAGGGCATTTGGTCTCTTGAAAGGACGTTGAGGAATTCTTAGAAGCCCTTCTTGGTACTCGGTTAAAATACATAACAGGATTATTAGTGCTTGTTGTTTGATACACAACTTTATTCGTAGAGAGATGGAAGTGGATCCCTTAGAGATCGATGTGGAAGAACAAGTAGAATATCAACAAGATAACATTGATGTTGTTGAATCATCTCAGGAGTGGACCACATGGAGGGATGAGTTGGCTCAATCAATGTGGAATGCTAACTTAAACAATTGATCTTTACATTATTTTGTGCTTGT
This sequence comes from Solanum verrucosum, assembly GCF_900185275.1. NCBI lineage: Eukaryota > Viridiplantae > Streptophyta > Magnoliopsida > Solanales > Solanaceae > Solanum > Solanum verrucosum. The sequence goes on from NW_026020175.1 coordinate 1,818,624, forward strand.
TATATGTTAATGCTGCATTTGAATTATTATTCCCTTTAGTTTATGATATTCTTGTAAGATGCATCAACTTTTAGCTTTTTATGATATAAGAAACAATTACTTACATTAATTTGTAATGTGTTTAATTTATTTCTTTTTTGTGATGTGTTGGTATGTTTTTAATTTATTGTTTTTGTACATTGAAGTGTATGATTTTTTTTTATGATGCTAAGTAATGATTTGGAGATACTTTCGCTTTTTATGATGGTAACTAATACTAACAACGATTGTTTCACAAAATTATTCAGACAAATGGAAATTCAGAAATCTTCAATGCAACCACCGAAAAGATCAAGACGAAGACGATCAACACCGTCAACTCGAAGGACATGGACTCCTACAGAAGAAAGTACTCTTATAAATGGTTTGAAAGAGTTATGTGTTAATGGTTGGAGAGCTGATAATGGAACTTTTAGGCCAGGATATTTGATGGTGTTGGAGGACTATTTGCATGAACGTCATTCTGAAAGTGGCTTGAAAGGTGAACCACATGTCAATTCTAAATTAAAATTTTGGAAGAGATGTTATGCAAGCTTAAGTTTACTAAAAGGTAGGAGTGGTTTGGGATTTCAATATAGTGATGGAACTATAATTATTGATGATCCAAAAGAATGGGATAAATTTTTAAAGGTAATTAATATTTTGCTATTAGAATATTATTACTTCATACAGATATTTCTTAAGTCTTCATAATTTATAATTAATACATATAAAATTGTCGTCTTTCTTTTATTGTTTGTCTAGGATGATCCTGGTGCAAGCAACATGAATACTAAAAAATGGCCACTGTTTGCGGATAGGGAGGAAATTTTTGGAAAAGATAGGGTAACTGGAGAACATGCAGAAGGGCCACTGGATGCTGTTGAGGATATCTTAAAGAGTCAAACATCAGGACTTTCTACTGATATGAGTTTAGAATTTCTTATCAATGTTGATGACGATGAATATGAAGATGAAGCTAGTCATGGACCTAATGCACCTACTGAAGAAGCTGAAAATACTGATACAAGACATAATTTTACTCAAACAACTGAAAATGAATATGCTCGAGGATCTCCTCATGAACATACTGGACCATCTGAAAACCAAGGTGAATATGCTAAAACATCTTCTTCTAGTGTCAATGAAAAAGAAAAAGGCAAGAAAAGAAAAAGGGTTGTGGAAGATGTTAATGAAACATTTCTCAAGAGTATGGCGGAAGTTATGAAATTTTTTACTGAAAGCCAAGATAAAAGAATTGGTTCCTTGATCGAAAAGATTGGAAACCGTGACCACTCTGATATGTGTGGTCAAATTTATTCCATCATTGAATCTCCTACATTTGATTTGTACACCATAGAGCAACGTATCAAAGCTAAAAAGGTTATTTGTGAAGATGTCAAAAATATGAAAATCTTTTTACGTATGGGTGAGCTTGAGCGCCATACAATGATGTCCATGGTTGTCAATGATAAACTTTGAAGTATGATAAACTTGTGTATATAAATGGTGGCACTAGTGTGATAGTTTTTGCTCAACTAATAGTTTCAAATCAAAACTTTGATTAGAGTGCCATTTTTTTGATCCTCTAGTTATGTTCACTCTTTTGTGTATGACTAATGTAGGTCATGAGGATGCTAGAATCTTTTGTATATGTAAAATCTATTAAATAGATTAACTCTCATGTAAAAGTTAAGTTTATTGTAAGTTTGTTGCTAGTTATCAATTTTTGTTATGTTGCTTCCCTACAGTTTTCTTCTCATTTTATCTATTATGGTAGACCAGTTTTTGGTCTTGTTTTTTCTGTTGCTTTGATGCAGAGCTTTTGTTTCAGTCTTGACAGGTGTTTTGGTGAATATTTACTGAAATTTTACTCTTGTTTTAGCTGTTGCTTTAGTTGTAGTGTTGGTTGGTTTGTTGTATGCTGCAATTTTGGTTAAGTTTCTCGGTTAGTATGAATACGAGTTTCTGTTGCTTTGATGCATGACTTTTGTTTCAGTTATGACAAATATTTTGGTGAATATTTTCTGGAATTTTACTTTCGCTTTAGTTGTTGTTTTAGTTGTAGTTTTGATTGGTTTGTTGTAGGGATTGCTGCAATTTTGGTCAAGTTTCTCGGTTAGTATGAAGATACAAGTTTCTATTAGTCTAGGCCTATTGTTTCTTTGCCAGATGAGCTAGTTTTTTATGTTGCTTTGATGCAGGACTTCTATTTCAGTTTTAATAAATCTTTTGGCTGTGTAGTGCAGTCTGCATCAATCAACCAAAGATTTACATGAAGCAAATAGATTTTAAGCTTCTATTTCCCAATTTGCAAAGCAACGTTTTGTGGACGATCTTTGCTAGAAGTACAGTTATATGGATCAATATTTTGAGCTGACAAGCAGACACAAAAGCCCAAGCCATACCTCACTTCTCTAGTTGAAAGCATTCTTGTTCGATGCATTGCCCACTTGTATATCCAAATCTGTATGCTTTAACCAACTTACCTTTCTCTTTGTCTATTACAAGACCTCTTAATGACTTAATCGTTAACCCGTTAAGAGTTATCATCTATTTATGTTATTCTATTTTAGGTCCGATTCGACGAGCTTTTGGATCATCATAAGGCATATTTTGCTTATATGATTTTGTACTCTTTGGTTTCTCTTTGGTTTCAATTATTTTTATTATATATTGCTATAATCGTCTGCGTCCTAGACATAGTTGTAGTGTTTGCGTTCTTCCAATGCTTCCTGGTTTAACAATTTTGGCTATGGAAACTCTGTTTTTTGTGTCTTTTCTATTTTCCAAAGTTGAGATAAGACCTTATGGTGCACTTGATTTAATGCTTCCTAAACAAGCTCTAAAATATGGCATGTTGTTCGTACTTGTCCTTAAAAGCAAGTTAACAATTATAAGGGAGTCACCTTCTTACTACAAGTACTTTGACGCATCAAATTTATTTTAAGAATGTAACTTTCATATAATCTCATTTGGTTATGAGTTAACACAAATGCCTATTAAGTCAAACTAATGAAATTGTCTCTTAATATGATCCATTGCCTTTCCTAATGTGTGCAGAAATATTATGTGGATAGGTTGGATTGAGTTTTAAAATGGGTAACTGGTGGATTTTCTATGTTGGATGGATTGAGTAGTTAAGTTTGGTTTTAACTAAAACTCTACCAAAAAAATATACAAAAAGCTAAATAAGAGGGTATTTTTGTAATCAAACCACTTATTTTTAGGATGTATGCAATGGTTATTATTTTTAGTACAACAAACCAAATAATCAATAAGAAATAATGCCAAGATAACTAATCCCAACATAACTTGTATTCAAACCAAACGACCCCTTAGTTCATTTTCAAGACATCATCTCATTTGCCTTCTCACCTTCTAAGACATTTGATCTTCTCTCTCTTGTAGTAATTCATTTGTATTCTTTGGAGAGTGAAATAAATATTGGTGCAGTTATTCTTTGGTGGACGTAGGATCATTTTGATTCGAACCACGTTCAATATTATTATTCTTCCTTGTTCTTTATTTTCACATTTTCTCTAACACGGATCATATTGGGCAGGTCATATATAAATCTCTAAGATTAAAGTCAAACCCAAAGTTTTATTCTTTTTAAGCCATAGCCATCTTTTGCGAAAATAGTCATAATAAGACTAATTCTTTTAGAAAATAAACAATTTCAATCACTTTTAGAAATTCTTTTCCCAACGAGTTATATTCTTTGTTAGCCACGAGATGCTTAAATCGTTGGGATCCGGCTCTTCTCCATTACCCATTTCCTTCATTTCGTCAAGTGCACCTCTAGATAAGTGACACGTGTCTTATTTAAAGTTTAAAGGTCAATATTATATTATATTAACAAATATCATAATCATAGTTAAGTCAACTAATTTTAGAAAAATACTCTCTAAATTTGATTTAAAAAAATACAATATTTTCCATACAAAATTTAATATTTATTAATAGCATTAATTTCATCTTATAATTTTATATTTAAATATTAAAATATTAAAATTGTAGAACATGAAATGTTTATATTTAATGTGATAAATAATAATCTTCAAAAACATTTGCATTTAAAACAATGCTTTCTTTTATTTCACAAAAAAAGAATATAAAAGAATATTTTAAGAAAACGTATATTTTTTCCCTTCAAACGTACAATAACCACATTTTCTCCTTGGAATAATTTTGATATCGTTTAATACTAAAAACCTTTTGTCTTTTTATTTTTTATTTTTGTTTCGTGTTCTTTTATTTTATGGTTTATTTTCAACATTGATAATTCTTCATTTTTTTTTTGTTTCTCAACGTAGTATAATATTTCAAGAATAAAGTTTACTAGTACAAAAAATTATTTAGTTGATTCTCACCTTAAATATCATAAACTTTAATATTTAATTATAAAAATATAAGATGAAATTAATGATATTAATAAATATTAAATTTTGTATGGAATATTTCGTAATTTTTACCAAATTTAGAGAGTAGTTTTCTAATATTAGTTGACTTAACTATGGTTATAATATTTGTTAATATAATATAATCTTGACCTTTAAACTTTAAATGAGACATGTGTCGCTTATCTAGGGATGCATTTGACGAAATGGAGGGGAGCCGGATCTCAATCGTTGGTCAATCACATTTTTGAGATCCATAACACTTTCCTCGGGGAAATTAGTGGAACTTTTACCCTTTCTCTGATAGAATTAAAGGTTTTAAAATACCTTTTCAAATAATTTCTTTTTAAAGCAAATTTATCACTAGACAGTGTTTAGCGGCCTTTTATTAAACATAAAAATATCAATAGTGCTAAGTACAAGCAAGGGGGCTATGTCTTACCTTACTAATCCTAATGAAGTACCTAACTTCTGCTACCTAACAAGTATGAAGAAAATAAAAGCTGGAGAGAACTAAGTATTTTCTGATCATCAAATAATTTGTAATACACTCCACGAAGATATTACAAATGAGGATGCTTAAATAATGTAAAAATATGCCAATTAAGAAGAAAGTTGAGTTATCAGCCTCAAACTTTCTATTACAAAAGCATAAATTAAAAAAGATTGATAGCCCATCAAAAGTAATTTGAAGTATTTTTCTCTTGTCTTCTTCTTCAAACCTATCCAACAACACTTGATAATTCATACTTTCTTTATGGATTTATTGGATCTTGTTGATCCTATTGATACTGTCAAATGGTTCTGTTTTGCCTGTGTAACGACATGATTCCTTCGTAAGGGAAAATCCAATTGAGAAAGAATTGGGGTCAGAAAACTTTTCGCAGTAACTTGAAATTTCCCAACCTAGTCCAGATTTGGACGAAATCAGAGTCTGTGAGGTCAATGGAAATCTGGTAGCAATTGGGTGATCTAATTATGAATTTGATCACATGAATAGATAGCTAAGACGTTAAGGAATCTGTACGACTTTACGGAATTGAATTCGGGTGAGTAGAACTCCCGAAATCAATCTTAGCGTGAACGGTATTTTTTTAGCGTCGTTGGTTAAAGGTGTGTTGTGAAATGGAGGTCTTGGAATTATTGTGCAAGCCTCTCGGGCGGGATTTCTGCTGCCAGGGCGGGGCCTCTGTAGTGGGGTGAGGACCGCTTTTGCGGGTTCGACGCGACTTAAAGTCGTAAATAAACCTCAAAACGTCTTTATTCTGTACTTTTCAACTTTGAGAGCTAAGGAACGATCCCAGACGAGTTCTTGACCATTTTTCACCATTCTTGAGGTTAAAGATAAGGTTTTCATTCCCCGAATTTATTTTTCGATCCGTAGAACTTAGTTTCTTGGGTAATTATTGATGGGGGAGGGTTTTGATCAGGAATTTATGGTGGAAAAAGCCCTAAATTGGGTATTAGGATCTTGGGTTTGGCCTATGGTTGATAATGTTGAATATAATCCGGGTAATTAGGCCTCGTTTATTGATCCTTGCGTTTAAGGCTGGGCACCTGAACGGGTTGTACCGGTACCATACCGGTTCGTTCTGGTCCGGTAGTATTCGGGACGGGATGGGATACACTGAACCGGTACACGGAACGGAACGGTATCATGATTTGGTACTGGTATACCGGTACCGGTTCATCCCGGTTCATTTCGATTTCATTCCGGTCCGGTCCTGGTAAATCATTTTTAATTAAAATAAAAAATAATGTTTTTGTCATTATTTACTTTTATTAGCATTTCTTTTTTGTTTATTTAATTTTTTAAAATTACAAACTTAAGTTATTTAACTTACAAGTTATAAGTATAACTTTATAGCTTAATAACTTATAAACTTCAAAAGATTCAAATCTTTAAAACTTATAACATAACTACATAAGCTCAAAAACTTAAAAAAAAAACTTTATTAAACTTAACTTACAAACTTATATACGTAAAAATTTAAAAAAATATCTTTAAAATAAACTTAAGTAAAATTATTATAAATTTTAAAACTCAAATACTATAAACTAATATAACTTAGAAAAATAAAAAAAAATATTCGTATTTTCGTAGTTCAAAATAACTCAAAAAAATAATTATTTTTTGAAATAGCTATATGTGCTGTCCAGTTTATCCCATCCATGTCCATTCCGGTCCGTCCCGATTCTATCCCGGTATATAGTGGGATGGGACGGAACTGAGCCTCCATCCCGGTAGTTCCGGTCCGGTTCATCCCGGTACCGGTCAACAACTCGGTCAAATAGTCCCATTTCGGTTCGGTACCGATTCGTTCCGATCCGGTCGTCCCATTTCGGTCCGGTGCCCAGCCTTACTTGCGTTAATTTGTATGTTTTTAGACCACGAACAAGCGGGAAGAATCCGAAAAGGGAAGATTCAAGTGCCTTAGGGGATTCAAGCTTGGATTCGAGGTAGGTGATGATTATGATTCTATGAATATGTGATGTATGTTTGTTCTTGCTTCATTAAGATACACGTATGCATATGAAGGTTGCATTATTGATCACACTTGTTGTAAATGTGATAGATGAATGATGGTTACCATGAAATAATGACTTAAATATATGATCTTGAAGATATACTTGTGATTGTGATTGTGGTGTGTTGAATGGATCGATTGCCACATTTCGGCAAAACTAACTTGGATCGGTTTCCACGTTCCGGCATAACTAACTTGGATCAATTGCCACATTCCGGTATAATTATGCGATCAGTTGCCACGTTCCGACATAATCATTGAATCGGGTACCACGTTCCGATATGCTAACTGTGTGGGTGTGGGTTCCATGGGAGGACTATTGAATTGGGTTCCATGAGAGGGCCATTGAATTGTGTTGTGTATTTACTTGTGATGAGTTTGTTCATATCTAATGATGATTGATATTAGAAGATAGTATGTTGCTCTAAACTGATATAAGTATGATATGTGCGAATCGTGAAGTTGTTCATTGTTCGTATATGTTGATGATATTGTATATGTTCGATATGTAGATGTGATTATATTGTTGTATTGATTAATGTACGTTACACTTATTAGGATAGCCGCGTGATTCTACTAGTACATTGTGGTTGTGTACTGATATTGCACTTGCTTGTTCTTTGTTGAGTACAGGGCGTCTTTAGGCGGCTATTGATAGATCTCAGCTAAGTGACTATTGAGCATGACCGGATTCAAGGGTGAGCCAGTTTTTTCAGGCTGCCATGAATCTCTTTTGTTTTAAGTCTATTCTTTGGACTCAGACTATTTGTTTAAGGTGTTTTGTTTAGCTTCAAGGTTGTACCCCTTGTTCTTGGGCTTGTAGCTAGTAGAATTTTAGTACAATGACTTTCAGGTTCTAGGGGTATTTCTGCATTAGTTTGGTTAGTTTTGTTTAAACTTTTGGAGTTTATGGGAACTCTGTATTTTTATTGTCATTTAAATCTGCTTCCGTATCTTTAAATGCATAGTTTTTGGTTAAGTTGTTTATTCTGGGTTATAGTAATGGTTCTCCCACCGGAGGGTTATTGTAGGTGTCAATCACGATGGTCTGGGTCGTGACAAAGTTGGTATCAATGCCCTAGGTTCGTTGATCTCATTGTACAAAAATGAGTCTAGTAAAGTCTTACGGAATGGTACAATGACGTTCGTATTTTTCTTCGAAAGGCTATAGGACTTTAGAAAAAACTCACTTCTTTCTACTCATTCGTGTTATGACTTGAATCCAATTTGGGAGATACAAATTGGTATCTTTCCTCATTCACTCTATGGTCCGAATTAGACCAACAAAAGTGGTAACACCATCACTAGCAAGATAAGATATGTATAGACTACCGACAGTTGAATATGGTCACCATTCAAAACAAGTATCCATTGTCTCGGATAGATAACATTTTTGACCAATTGCAAGGTGCATCGGTTTTCTCTAAGATTGATTTAAGGTCTGGTTACCATCAGTTAAAGATTGAGGTGGTTAAGAATTGGGTTCGACCAAGTTTTAGGATTGAAATTAGCAGTTTTGTGGGGCTCGCTAGCTACTATTGTCGCTTGTGGTATGAGTCGAGTCCAATTGGTATCTCCCGATTCTAATTGGTATCTCAACAAAGTGAACTAGATGTCATAGTCCCTACTGAAGGGACACAAGCAAGTTAATTGGAACTGAGAAGGTTTTAATTGGTATCTGACCTTAGGGGTCGTATAAGGCATAGGATCACTAATTGTCGTCTATGGAACAAACTAATTAAAGAATTTGGACTTTTGAGTGTCGTGAAACTTGTTGTGTAAAGAAAGTCATCACGAAATTAGGTGCAAGGGTCTAGATAAATTACGATATGGTTCGTAAGCAAAAAATCTGGACGTGCGTTGTGACCAACTGTTAACCGTGTGAGAGTCTGGGTGTATCCTGGGGATACGTGTGTGGTAGTGTTGAAACGATGTAAAAGGATTCTAAAGTGCGTACTCTGTTGGGTTGACCGAGGGGTAGACAACAATTATCCTAGCTACGGGGATTGAGTACTCTAAAAATGCATGTGTTAAAGATGGGAACCATTGGGGAAAATTGGGAAAGAAAAGAACCCCAGAAATATTGTTGGCAGGGATTTTGTTTCCGTCGGGGCCGCTGGGGCGGGATTTTCCTGCCAAGGCGAGGCCGCTAGTGCGGGATTCCTCTCGCCAGAGTGGGACAGGGCGAGACAGAACCTCAGCCATGTCTTTCTTATTTTCCCTAGTCACAATTATGGACCCTGAATCGTACCCGAACTAACCCCTGCGATCTAATTCAGTGTTCAACAATCGAATATAAGTTATAATGTGTGTTAAAAATTATGAAGAACCTTGGCATATGTGGAGGAAATCAGCGAGGTCGTGGAGGCCGGGGAAATGGTAATACAGGTAGAAGGGTAGCGCAGCCAGGAGAATAAGTTGCATGTTAAGACGACAGGGCTCAGTTATATGCTTTTTCGGGCAAGATTGAGTTTGAGGTGTGTGATGCAATGGTCACTAGTGCTACTATTGTATCTGCCCGAATGACTATTCTTTTGTTTGATCCGGGTTCTATTTATTCGTATGTGTCAGTTCAATTGCCTTGGGATTTGATGTGGTTTGTGATATACTTGATGCCCTCATCCATGTTTCTACCCCAGTTGAATAGACAGTCATAGACACCCATATGTATCGTGTTGTCCTGTTGTGGCTATGGATTTTCAAATTTTGGTTGATTTGGTTATGTTGGATATGATTGACTTGATATAATCTTAGGCATGACTTGGTTGTCCCCCCCTTATTATATTGAGCTTACTTGTAATACTAAGTCGGTAACTCTAGAGATCCCTGGTAGAGAAAGATTAGAGTGGGATGGGGTGCACAAGCCTAAGCTAGCTAAGATCATATCCTCCATTCGGGCTAGAAAACTGGTAGGGCAGGGTTGTTTGGCTTATTTGGCTCATGTTTGGGATGTTGAGGTTGAGTCTCCGTCTATTGAGTCTGTTCATGTGGTGTCTGAGTTTAAGGAGGAAGGGTTTCCTACGGATTTGTCTGGTATGCCTTCGGATAGAGATATAGATTTCTGTATTGACTTGGAAATTGGCACTCGCCCCATTTTCCATCCCTTCGTATCATATGGCTCTAGCAGATTTAAGAGAGATTAAGGCTCAAATCCAAGAGCTTCTTGATAAGGTTTCATCCATCCTAGTGCTTCCCCGTGGGGTGCTCTTGTCTTGTTGTTAAGAAGAAAGAGGGTAGTATAAGAATTGGTGATTTTATCTTGAGCCATAGTAGAGTGGATTAATACCGAAATGACAAGCTTATGGATAAATAAAGTCCCATTGAGTATACTTGGGTGAAGGTAATTGAACAGTTTAGTAAGTAAATGTGTATAAAATTGGGTTAGCCCTTTGAATTTGATGGGTATACCTAACTTTAAGGTGTCATGTCGATGAAAAGGTTGACTTCGTAGTGATAGTCAGGGCTAACCGAGTGTAATGGTGGTATGATTTCGTGATTGATTGTGATGGGATGCAACTATATAATAAGATTGTTGGTAAAGCGAATTTTGTGTAGTAAGTACGAATAGCGAGTATCTAAGGTCGTGGGTTTCTAATATTGAGTGAGTAACGTAGTTGTATGAAAAGTTTAAGAGATGGTGGGACACCACTCGAATAGAATGTTAAAGAGCTAGAGTTATAATAAAGGAAAATATAGTGGGACATAGTACTACCTTTAGAGAGAGGCTAGAGCAAGAATATTTTATTTGATTGCAAGAGCTAAAGAGATATATTTAGTGGGGTAGATAATTGGGTTCAGAGACGCGTGATTTCATTGTTTTGTTGTGGTTATGGTAATAGTGTCATGGGTCCATTAGATGAGTAAAAAACTATCGAAAAAGACTTGAGAAAGGAGTGTGCAGACATTAGCTTGAGTGTGATGACAAGTGCTTGGTTTTGTTTTTGAGTCTAGTAATGAGTATGATGAAATTTTAGCGAAGGATATTGTAAGATTGATGGAGATGCGATCAATGATAAGCGAAGATCCATGAATTCATAAAAAATCTTCAAGGTACAAGCTAATGTTGATAGATAAGGGGATGGTGTTATACGGTTGAATTTACAATTCATGTTTTTCATTGTAAGTCTACATTCGTGGTGAGATATGTTGTCAAGGTATGAATTGGAAATGTGAGAAATGATCAATTGTATCAGGTAGTGAACTTTTGAAAAGATTTACACTTGGTTTGAGTCGTAAAGTTTATTACTTTTGATTGTTAAAGTATCTAAGAAAGGGTTTCATTTTAAAGTGTTGGTTTAGAGTAAGGTAAATGGTCGAAGTGTTCATGATGGCTGTGAGTATGATTCACTAGCTAAGCCACGTGTGTTTTCACTTTGTGGGTGGATCCCTAGAGGTGGATCCGGTGTACCGATCCTGTGATGTTCTCTTGGTTGAGTGTGATGATTGGGAAGACGTGGTTATTTCAGATGACTTATGTGATGCTGTCTTGGAGTGGCTAAAGTATTTCAGTGGTTTTACGTATATCACCTTGCTTATGAGAATCCATAGAAGAGTAACCCTGTGTAATATATGGTTGTCCGACAATCTTAACATTCATCTAGTCATCGAGGTCATGTATTGATTGTGTGTGGTTGAATGTGGGGATCGTTGGGGTCCAATTCTACTATTCTTAAGAGGTAATCTACAATTGCTAAATCCAACATTCGATAGTGTGGTTAGAGGGCTTGTATGCTTGGACATATCTCTCGATGAGTATCTAATGTTTAAGAATCAAATTTGTTATAACTTAAGCTCATGAGAATTTATGTTGTGGGATGAAGATATTGTTAAGAACTATGATTGTTTGGGAATTATGAGTGTGTTGGTTGATTCAGGTTCACTTCTATTTGTAGCGAGTATTCACTTGGAATTTTATCGTGTTAAATGATTCGCCTGGATGATTGTGTCAAGGTCCTTGATAACATATTGTAGACGTGTGTACGATCAACTTCGGTGGCGTTGTTGAGAATCGATTTTGTTGTAGTTAAGTTTACATACAATAATATTTATCACTCGAGTATTGAGATGACTTCATTGAGGCATTGTATGGGAGGATGTTTAGGTATTCAATTGGTTGGCTGGGGACGAGGATTATATTGTAAAATGAGACTCAGTGTTGTTAAACAAGTTGCATTAAGGATTGTAAGGTATATCAATATGGTGGTATAAAGATAGTTTGGCCTTTTTATATTTCTTGAACAATTCTTACCTCGTGAGCTAGCTTTGGAGTGAGTTTGTCAGTTACTCAGATCTATTCATCCACCTTTTAATTTTGAAGATTTGGTGGATAAAAGTTCTTTCATTCAATAAATTTTATATTCACTAAGAATTAAAGTTGTTCACTTATATATAAAATAAAAAAGAGTTCCCATTTATTATGACCCTAATAATAATATAATCATCTAGTTGCCTACACACCTTTTTTTTTTTTCTCAACTATATATACGCCGGGCGTATGCTTTGACCTTCAGATTATTTAAATTTAAATTGGTAATATCATGAGTCATGACTTATATTAATTTTTATGTAGTTTTTAAATATGTAAAAAGAAAATTAAAAAATCAAGATTTTATGTCTGAATTCTCGATCAAAGGTTTCATTTCATTGATCAATACACATCTTTATTCTAACAACAAAATACATAAACTATAGAAGTATACATTCAACTATAATGAACATGAAATTACAAATTAAAAAAAAAACAAAAAACAAAGCACATCAAATGTCATAATGCTGGACTATAACATTGTACTCAACAACAGCACCGGTAGAATTCAGCCAAGAGGTTTTCGCGGTGGCGATTCCCTTAGCCAATCGAAAAACTCCCGAACCACCAACGATAGGCATCTCACGATACTTATGAAGTGCTGGGTTCCTGCCAAGTACACTTAACGTGCTACCATTATACTTTCCAGTTGTGAACACGAAGTTGAGAGTCATGAGAAGGGCCCCGTGGAACTAACCGTGGTGGACCCGCCTTGAAACAGCGGGACCCGGTGGGTACAGCTAGTCGGGTTCGCAAAGCGACGCCCGGAAACCACGGTAAAAAAAAAAAATAAAAAATGAGAAGGGCAACTTCATTTTGATCAGCTCCGCCATAAATCCCTTGGGCTCGACCCACTATAGTCGAGTCGGGCTCAAGTCCAACTGTTAATGGATCGTCTATCATTGCAACATACCCAAAAAAAATTGGGGATGTGGACTGGATTATTGGAACTGCACTTGGATTTTTCCCACTAACTATGTCATGAAAGTAAAAATGAAATTTAGTTACCTTTTGTTTTGCATGAGGAAGCTTCTTGAACCATTTTTCAACAGCTTTGGGTCCAAATTCAACCCCTTGAGTCATTGGCATAAGAATAAAGCAAAGCAATAGAAGTAGGCATGTTTTTTCCATCTCTTAATTTCTACTTTGTTGATAATGAATGAATTGCATATACAAGGACATGAGAAAAAAAATCCCAATATATAGTATTGTAGATGTTGGTTGTTGAAAATGTCAAAAGATTAATGTATTCAGAGTATTTTAAAAAATATGCATTACATCAATCTCCACTATGCACGTTACAGGCGGCTAATATAATTTTGGTGTTTTTTTTAAATCCCACGCGGTGTTTGGTGTCTCCCTGAAAGCTTTGACTAAATCTGAATCATGTACACAATTCAAATCGAAACCTCTAATAAAATATGAAGTAATTTCATCACTATACCACAATCAATGTTGATAATATTATTTTGGTTACCATTACATTAATGTGCACGTTAGGTCAAACTATTGCAACCCATGTTCCAAACAATTAATGTTATGTAAAATGTTAAACTATTGTAACTAGTATATCCTTTTTAATGGAACGATTATGTTCTGTCTTCTAGGAAAATATTTACATGTTTTAGCCTGTATTTTGAGTTTGTTATTAGATTTAGTTTATATTTATGGGTAAACACTTTTTAAATGTTTTTATATAAAATTGATATATTATATTATGCGACATAATATTTTATATTGAATCATATATTTATGAAAAAATTCCCTTTTTTCTTAGTGTTCTTATTCTACCTCAACTCAATTGTCGCTATATAACTAGGGATGGCAATGGGGTGGTGTAGGGAGGGGACGGTGCGGGTTGACTTTAACCCACAAAATTTTTAATTCGCCCCGTCCGGCCTCGGATAACAACTCTTTTCATTTTCAATCCGCCTCGCATAGACCCGCCTCGCATGAACCCGTCTCGCATAATCTTTTTTAATATTTTCTTTTTCTTGTTATGTTTGATACTAAAAATAAATTTCATAAAAATAAATTCATTTTTTCATTAAGTTGTATTAATTTAATAGGATAGTGACTTAAAATTTTATTTTTTAGAGGCCAATTGGGAAACATGCAAGAAATTGTATTATTTTTTATTGAACCATTTTTATTTATTATCTTGAATATTTAGTAGCGTTAATGAAATTATCTTAATAAATAAAGCTACATCACTCTTATAACATGTAAAAATTTAAAATTAAATTTGAACCCACATAAAATCACATATACCCGCAACCCGCCCCGCCCCACATTAATTTTAAAAAAACTCACTTCAACCCGCCCCACATAACCTTAAACCCGCCCTGCCCCACCCCACATAGCCTTAAACTCACCCCGCCCCGCATCCGCCCCGCCCTATTGCCATCCCTGCATATAACCCACACTTCGAATAAAGGGTGACAACATTTTATAGCATTTAGGGGTCGTTTGGTAGAAAGAGTGATAATGCAGGGATTAGTAATGCAGGGATTAACAATGCAGGGATTAGCAATGCAGGGATTATTTTTTATCAAGTGTTTGGTTCATTATTTCCAACCTAATCTTGTGTGTGGTTTAAGACTCTACAAGAAGCTTATTTTCAATTATACCCTTGAATTATTATGTGATTTTTTATTTTATGTATAGCATTCTGACATATTTTCATGTTCATTCCGTTGGTAAGCTTCCATGCATTCCATTGGCCAATATTACTCATCACATTATCATATCCCCTCAAATATGACTATTTTGAGAAATGAATTGTTACAGTCCCCAATATTTGTGTTGGATGGTTTTGACATTATTTAAATGATACATCACATTTTTAAGAGTTAATATCTCAAAAGGTCACTCAATTTGGGGAATTTATCTAACAAAGTTATTAAAATTTATTTTGTATCAATAAAATCACTCAATTTTAATCTTTGTATCAATAAAATCACTTGACTAAATTTAGCATTAAAAAAGTTAATATGGTAAAATAAATTATTTTCAATATCATATATACATTAATAGAGTTTAACTACTAAACTAATTCGACAAATTGAAGTTTATAAGCGGATCTAAATTATTATAATTCAAACTGGCAAGAACAGTACCTTACCTGAATAAAATGGGGCGTAATATTGCTAGCCAAGGCCATTAATATTATATTGCAAGCCAATTTCATTACTGTCCTGGCCAGTTTCAGTAAATAAATTGGAACGTAATTCAATACTGGATTAGTGACGACTCTGAGAGCCATTGATATGCTGCATTCACTATTTATTTATTTATTATTTTAATTATGAATATAATATAAAAAGTAATTTATTTTGTCATGTCAAAAAAAATTAATGAAAATTTAGTTGAGGGACATCCTGTGTTTCTTTACCAATTCTGAAGACTGTATAAAGAGATTGAGGGGTAGTTCAGTCATTTTGTTGTCTTATCCAAGGCTTATTAAACATGGTATTAGTAATCCCTAGGTATCCTTTGTATTAGATAAGACCACATATGGTGTGTTAAGTTATTCATGTATTAGATGAGTTTGAGTTGAAATGTGCTATCAAACATTGTATTGAATGAATTAAATTTTAATTCAAGGACTATTTTAATTAATACATCCTATCAAATGACTCCTTAAAGTTGTATTCTTGAAGAATAGTCAACCAAATAAAATAAGTATAAAGCTTACGAAGAAATAGAAAGATTTAAAGAAAAGCTCGTTGCTAAAGGATAAAGCCCACAAAAGAAAATTAATTACCCAAAAAGTTAGAATATGAGTTTTGATTTTTATAATAATAATTTTAAGTGATAATAAATGAATTTTAAATTTAATATTTGTACATTTTTAATAAATTTACTAATACAAATTAATTATTTAAATAAAATCTAATGAAACTCACATGCGGACTACTAGCTCTTCCTCTAATGAAAAAGACATCATCTTAGATAAGAATCAAAAGCACACCTAGACTATTCCCTTTTGAGTTTCATACCTAAACTATTGAGAGTATGAATGAGTAAAGACATAAAGTGACACCTGAAATTGTCTCGAATTTTCAAAAAGACACTTTAACTATACGGGTGTCCTATTACCCCCACAAAAGTATTGAATAATGTTGTAAAAGGGTCATTTTGACCCATTTTCTCAATTGGTTTGTGAACACGCACAACATGCGCGTGAATGTTTGTTTTTTCTGAAAACCCAATTAAAAAGTGCCACATTTCACTGGTTTTCTTTATTAATTATTTAAGTGCTTTAAATCATCTTCTTCCCCAAAACATTACCGTTTCAAACTCAACATTACCATTTTCAAGCTCTTCTATATAATCATCTCCATTAACAACTTTCTTAAAGTCTCAATTGAGCAATCAATTCTCAAATTCCCTCTATTTCGAAATCCTAATTTGACTGAAAAACTCAAACCCAACAAAAATTGTTCACACCCAAGTGAGAAAATACTAAAACAAATTCAACCCAAAAACAGAGAAAGGCAAAAATCAAAGCAAAACCCAATTACAACACCAAGAAAGAGAAACAAAAAGAGAAAAAAAATTCACAGAAAAAGATAATTATAAGACGATATCGATTTTCAACAAAATTGTACTTCAAAATAACTATGTCCCAATTCAATTCTTGATTGGAGCAATAATGGCGAGTTGAGGTCCAAGCTTCTCCTCAGCAACTTTCTCAGCCTTAACTTTAAGTTTTGCCAACTGCTTTCTCCTCTCATATGCTATTTGCGCTCTCTCCTTCCTCTTGTTCTTGAGTTCCTTGATAGAGAGACAAGAAAAAGTGAAGAATTTGGGAAGCTGAGAAATAACAAAGAAAAAAAGATTTTTCTACTTTAGTAAAGAATCGGGTCGAGCTGAATGGGTTGAAAAGAGTGAGCATCACGTGCGACAACTCAGACGAGGGAATGAGTCAAAATGACTCATTTACAAAGATATCAAAAAGTTCTGTGGGGGTGATAGGACACTTCCAAAGTTAAGGTGTCTTTATGAAAATATGGAACAACTTCAATAGTGATTTTATGTCTTTTTTTGAGTATGAATTTCATACTTATACCATCACGTATTAGTTTGAGAAACATACCTCCTTCTTTTATTCCACTTTCATAATGGTGTGTGTAATAGACTTTCTTTTTTAAAAAAATTATCACATGACACTCCACATGGAAAAAACATTTCACCTTGACAAAAATTAAATAAATTAGTAGTATCAGTTAAGTTAAAAATTAAAGTAATCTATAAAATAAAATGTAAAATATTTTTCTTACCCAACTCCACCACTTCCTCTCACCGTACTCCCCCCTCCCCCCCCCAAAAAAAAAAAAATCCCTTCAAATAATATATATATATATTAGAAAAGTATATTTTATTTGCCGCTAGACCTTTTTTAAAATAAAATTTTATATTTGTTATATTCGGTACACAAGTAGAAAATAATATTTTCTTAAAAAGAAATGTATATATTTAACACAAAACGAGAAAAATGTAAAAGATATAAAAATAAATTAAGAGCGGAAGATGGGGTTGGGTAGAGTTTTTTATTTTTAACGGGGGATAGTCGGGGAGTGGGGGGGAGGTGGTGGAGTGGGGTGAGAAAACTATTAAAAATTTTATTTATTTATTTTTAGATAGTAATACTTTAATCTATAACTTTTAACTATATTAATAGTTTATTTAATTTTTGTCAAGGTAAAATATTTTATCTATATGCAATGTCATGTGGCAAAGTTATTGCATATAAAAGAGAGTGTGTATTACAAACACCACTGAGATGTATTTCTCAAATTAATAAGTGATAGTTCAGGTATGAAACTCACACTTCCAATAATTTAAGCATGAAACTCAAAACAAAAAATAGTTTAGATATGTTTTTGACACTTATCTTTAGTAAAAATGATATTAATACTCAGGACAGACGTGGAAGTTGCATTAAGGATTGTTCGGTACATCAAAAATTTCTATATTTGGCAGTAATATAGAAATTGTTTGTACTCACTCATACAAGAAGATTTTTAAATTACTCATACCCCGGATGTCCAATTCTGGGCGTGAATTGTGTTGAGTCTCACATTAGTGGATAATTTGGCCGTTCTATATGTCTTTAGCAAACCTCCCTCATGATTGGGGGGGGGGGGGGAGGGGGAAGCAAATGATATGAATAGCTTCACCTAGATGCCTAGTTCAGTTACTCGGATATGTTCATCCACTTCTTAATTTTGAAGATTTGGTGTATAAAAGTCCTTTCATTCAATAAAATTGTTAGTATCATGACTTATAGCATTTTTATATAGTTTTGAAAAATATATCTAAAATTAGAGTTCCCATTTAATTTATGATGACCCTAATTCGCTTAGCAATTGTTTTATCTTGCTTGACTTATTCAAATATAATGAACATGAAATTACAAATGAAAATTAAAAAAGCAAAGCACATCAAATGTCATAATGCAGGACTATAACATTGTACTCAACAATAGCATCGGTAGCATTCAACCAATAGGTTTTTGCAGTGGCGATTCCCTGAGCCAATCGAAAAACTCCAGAACCACCAACAATAGGCATCTCACGATACTTATGAAATGCCGGGTTCCTACCAAGTACACTCAACGTGCTACCATTATACTTGCCAGTTGTGAACACAAAGTTGAGGGTCATGAGAAGGGCAACCTCCTTTTGACCGGCTCCACCATAAATCCCTTGGGCTCGACCCACTATAGTCGAGTTGACCTCGGGTCCAACTGTCAGTGGGTCATCAATCATTGCAACATACCCAAAGAAAGTTGGGGATTTGGACTTGATTATTGGAACTGCCGTTGGATTTTTCCCACTAGTTATGTCATGAAAATAGAAATGAAATTTAGTTACCTTTTGCTTTGCATGAGGAAGCTTCTTGAACCATTTTTCAACAGCTTTGGGTCCTAATACAACACCTTGAACCATTGACATAAGAATAAAACAAAGCAATATAACTAGGCTTGTTTTTTCCATCTCTTTTTCCTTTGTCTATAATGAATACATTGCATATACAAGGATATTAGTATATATATATGGTAAGTAAATGTTGGTTGTTGTAAAAAGTCTAAAGAAAGAAAATATTAATGTATTCAGAGTGTAAATAAAATATAGAGAAGGTTGTAACTCAGGTAAGTTAGTTGACTATATATTTTTGAAAATTTCCCTTTTTTTCTTATTCAATAATCAAATTCATTAGTATGTAATTTAGGGGTGTACAAAATCGAATCAAATCGTAAACTGAGTCAAATCGAACAAAAAACTCGACTAGTGATTTGGTTTGACTTGGTTTGGTATTGGAAAAAAAAACCCGATTATATTTGGGTTGGTTTGGTTTTAACTAAAAAAAAACAATCCGATATTATATATGTAATTTTAAAATTTTATTTTATACATAAAAATATTTACTTTGATATAATTTTAAAATATTTCTTATACTATATCATAGTTTTTATCTTTTAATATATTATTTCAAGTTTAAAACTTAGAATTCGGAATGGTCCAATAAAGATTATAGTAATTCATAGATGTTGATAATTATAATAAAACTTAAATCAAAATCAAATTAATACTAATGCAAAAAGAAAATCAATTCAACACTAAGAATGACAATAATATTGAATATTTGTTCTTTAGTTGTACATTGGTTTAGACAATTAAAATACATAATCTAAGTTTAATTTTCCTTAAATATTTAGTAATGTAACTAATACTTATTAAACTTATTTTAGCATGATTTAGTACTTTTAAATTATGATCATTTTCATTATGACTTTGTAATATTTATTTTATATGATGATTTTATTATTATTTTTTATTGAATATTTTAGTGTCATCACTCATCTCAAATTTTGTGTTATTTTAAAAAAAAACACCTTAGATAATTGTATTTTGGTTGGACTATAGAAATATTTGAAGCACATGTTAATTATATGTTTGTATGCAAAAAAATCCAGAAATCTGGAAAAAAAAATCGAGGTTTATTAGTTTGGTTTGATTTATAAATTTAGAAATTCGATACAATGGTTTAGTTTGGTATTTGAAAAATTCGAACCAATCCGAGGTTGAAAAACCTGAAAAAACCCGAATTTTATTAGTTTGGTTTGGTTTATAAATTTAAAAATTTTACACAAATAATTTGATTTGATATTTGAAAAACCCGAACTAATCCGGTCGTGTACACCCTAGTGTATGTGTACTTATTCTACTCAATTCAACTGTCTTTATATTATTCTTGAAGAATAGTCAACCAAATAAAATAAGGATGACTATAGCCACATGATAAATTAAATAGCGATTATGACTCTCTACCAATAATTCAAGCAAAGGGCCCCACCATCATCACCTAAACAAATGACAAAAGAGAGAGTCTACTTTTATCCCCCCCACAACGCTACAACCACAAAATATGTTGGATATTATATATGTTAGACATAATTATGTTGGAACAAGAAATATCTAAAAGGAAGTGAATAATTGAAGAAAGTTCCTACATCACAATGTATGTATTTAAAAAGCTTAATACATAATAACCCTTTAAATTTATCAAAATATTACATTCACATTCAAATTAAATCTTGTTCCAATTAAACACCTCAACTTTTAATAAAGTGTTTCAATTCAAATTTTGTAAAAAAAAAAGAGTTGTTTTCATTCGTCTATTAAATAATTATCCTAATCACTTATGCACATCAATCTTAAGTAGAAAATGTTCAAAATGATGTCATGTTTGCCTTTGGGTTTTATGGCTTATTGAGGCGAAAGAAAATGACATATTTTATGTGATTAACTTAACTATCTCATAGACGAATGAAATACATCAAAAAATAATAATCAATTTTTTCACTAAAAACATCTAATTTGAACCCTTTATTAGAAATTGAAGTGTTTAATTGAAAGAACACATAATTCTGCGGTCTAAATGAAATATCTAACCATAAGTGGGGTGCTTATGTATTAAGCCTTACTAGAATGCATAATTGCATATATTAAGAGGCAGAAAAACTCATCTTTTCAGTGTATAGAAACAGAGGAAAGAAAGAAAATCCAGAAGAAGAGGAAGTGATTTATTGCTTCTTCTTCTTCTTCAGAAATTATTCTCAGAATGGGTGCCGAGGTGTCTAAACAAGTCGAAAGACGAAAAGCTATCGATACTCAAAAGAAAAGCTTGTGTGATCTCAAGGAGAAAAATGGATGCAACTTTCCTGGTTATGATTATCATGTACAGGACCGAAAAAATTGGATGTCAACACTTGCCCCCGAAAAACTTCATGTGAACCAGATCGTTTGGCCAGGTACGCAAAAAGCAGATTCAGAATTTAAATTTTATAAATTTAAGATTCATAATTTGATATTTCATATCAATGTTTCATGTCTTACCTTTGTAGGTACACATGATTCTGCAACTGATGAGATTGGAATCCCATTCATTTCTCGCCCTTTCGCACAATGCCAATCTTTGTCAATTTACCAGCAACTGGTAACTGGTGTTCGTGTTCTTGACATTCGTGTTCAAGAAGATCGACATGTATGTCATGGCATCCTTCTTTGCTACCATGTTGATGTTGTTATCAACGATGTCAAGAAGTTCCTATCAGAAACACATTCAGAGATAATAATCCTGGAAATCCGTACAGAGTTTGGTCATGATGATCCACCTGATTTCGACAAGTATTTGGAGGCTGAGCTAGGGGAGTTTCTCATCCACCAAGATGACAATGTTTTCAACAAGACTATTGCGGAGCTATTGCCAAAACGAATAATATGCGTTTGGAAACCAGGAAAATCACCTAAACCTAGCCAAGGAAGTCCTTTATGGAGTTCGTGTTACCTAAAAGATAACTGGATAGACACTGACTTACCTGAAAAGAAATTTGAAAGCAACATGAAGTATTTGAGTGAGCAACCACCAGTAACATCCCGGAAATTCTTTTACAGAGTGGAGAACACGGTGACACCACAGGCAGATAATCCAGTCCTGTGGGTGAAACCAGTGACTGAACGGATTCATCCGTATGCAAGGTTGTTTATAATGGAATGTATTTCTCGAGGTTATGGTGATCGATTACAAATATTTTCATCAGACTTCATAAATGAAGATTTTGTGGATGCGTGCATTGGTCTAACAAATGCAAGGATCGAAGGGCAGCTCTGAATCTGAACATATGTTTACAGGTTAATATAGCAGTATAAGTATGTCTTTCAGGAATTTCAATTATGTACATAGTTTGATCAGAAAGCAATGCATCCTACTTGTTGCTGAAGAGGTAATTGTGTGCTATAGGTAGCTAGTTTGATTCTTTAGTCCTTATTTAGGTGCCTGAATGCGTCTGCTGCTATATCTCTGTAACTAAGAATGTGTGAATTATCAATTGCATGTTTGGGTTTGTGTATTCGTTCATCATGATCTTGTGTTTTGTTAAGCTCCTGGTACTGTCAATTTATCAAAAAGTAATTTCTTGATCACAATCTATCCCTGATTGTTTTCATGAAACAGGAACTTCTTTATGAAGCAAATATTAAAGGAACTGTATGGACATAGTAGAAGACAGAAGTATGAAAATAGGAAAAGAAGAAGGCACAAAATTCACTTTTTCCATTCATTATGAGGTTGTATCAATATGAACTATGCCTAGGCCCTAGAAGAACCATTTTCTGATCTCATATCTCTACAAAACTTGGTCCTCAAAACTCCTTGAAATTATTGGATATCAAAGAAAGTATTCATGCTAAAAGCAGACAATTGGATTGAATGCAAGATTTTACAATTTGCGTTACAAAATTCATGTCAAGTAAAATTTGATATATTAAAAGAGTTTTAGACCAGAAAACTCTTGATAACTTCTCACTATCATATGGATGCATAATCAAGTAAAACAGTAAAATCAATCTCGCATTGAAACAGAATTTATAATTAAACAGAGGTGTGCGTGCACATAAGAACTCAAATGTCTAAGTACATAAGCAACATATCTGGAAGTTATCCATCGCCCAACGCAAGAAGTTATTGGGATTTGTCCTACTTGCTCTATTGTCTCAAAAACAGAGGTGTGCACATAAGAACACAAATGTCAATTTACCCTCAGCTACGCTAACAACGATAGGCGACCCATCATAACTCTTTCCTCTTATGCATTTCAAGTTAGCAGTCCTAGCATTCTGAAAACTTACATCATGAGTTTCTTGGTCCTTCATGGAATTATTCTGTCACCGATGACATGCACCCAGACTAGTCTTCCAAATTCTATCAATTCAAAGGTATTGAGAATACTTTGGACACTTCTATCCAGCCGCTTTGTAGCTACACTAGTTAATCTGTTGTACAACAATAACATATAAGTATCATGATTCACCAATTGTATCTCAGTGTTGCATAGCTAAAGCTTATCAATGGTGAAACTTATGGTAATGAGCGGAATATTAAATAGTGCAAAATATCTCTTCATGGCTAATGAGTTGATTCAGAGGAACGTGAAATATTTTGGCCTCTCATGTCCCCTACACTATTTGCATCAGCCCGAGAAAGTAGATTAGAGCTGGAACACTCAGCCAAGTCCTGAACGCCCAATACAGGGTTGTTTTGCACCAATACCCTCATAAAATGACGTAATTCTCTTACTTCTTCCTTTAATTTTTGTATGTCACTTCTTATAGAAGCAACATCGTCAGCATATTGCTGTTTGAATTTGCTGATTTCTTCATCTATTTTTAGATAACTTGCTGTCACTGATTTACCATCAATGTTGACATTTAAGTTAACTTCATCTTTGTCACTATCAACCTTCATCACAATATCCCATTCCCCGTGATTAATCCATCTTGTATAACCTTTAACAAATCCGTAGCATATTAGATGATCATATATTACATTCCTTCTATACCAACGGATATTACAACACTTTGCACAAGGACATTGGATTTCTTCGCCTTGAGGTTCTCCAACAGTGTAAGCAAAGTCCAAGAAACACTGAACACCATTAATATACTCTTTGCCATACCTCGGTAAATCCATCCAATACTTGGACACATCTTGAGCAAACCTAAACAATCAAACATCGATATTAAGACTTCAAATATATATTCAATTATGCGTTACCAATACTTTACAAACATATCAGTAATATGGGTAAAACCTATGCCTAGTAA
Source organism: Solanum verrucosum (assembly GCF_900185275.1). Lineage (NCBI taxonomy): Eukaryota > Viridiplantae > Streptophyta > Magnoliopsida > Solanales > Solanaceae > Solanum > Solanum verrucosum. The sequence continues at coordinate 1,843,051 of NW_026020175.1, forward strand.
ATTCAACCTGGAGATCAAGATGGACGTTTGATTAGTCTAAATTTAGATAGCAGTCTTCACATACCCCTCTTTCCACGTTTTGGTCTAAACTACCTTCAACCTTTGTTTTGGGTTTAAGGATGCCTAAGACAAAGGTTGAGGGTATTTTTAGACCAAAAGGTAGAAGGAAGGATATAACTAAGCCAAAAAAACAAGGGTTGAGGGTATGTTAAGACCAAAATGTGAAAGGAGTATATTTATGACCATTTTTCATATGTTGGGGTATTTTTGGCCCTTTTCCGTAATAATAGTAAAAGTTCTCGAACAAGTCTAAAACGTATCCTCAACTAGTGACTATCACCTATATGGATCTTAAAAGATAAATTCCAAAAGGAAATAAAGAGTGAAGAACAAATGACATCGTAACAAGAAACATAAAGAGGATAAAAATTTCTTACCGAGTCATGATACTAATTGCGGCTCAAATCAACTTCAAGTCGACTGCCAATCTTTCCAGATACAGATTAATCCTCTAGTTAAAAGAAGAAAAAAGAAAGATAGATGTCATGGACAACAACATCAAATAGGCTAGACACATGCACTGCAAGGTTTCCCTGTCTCAAAGATACAATTGTTCTAAAGCCCATAACAACCGATCATATAGCAGAAACAAAGGAGACTAAGTGCTAAGAAATAAACGTGAGGCAAAACTATTTGTCTCTATTGGGACTAGAAAAATGACAGGAAAAGAGAAACTATAGATATTGGGCCTTATGGAGAGTATGAATTATATAAAAGGGTTGGTAAACATAAATAACTGAAAGCTTAATTAGTACATATACTCAAACCGATAAAATAAAATATATAACATTTTGTAAGTGGCAATCTACAAACATCAAGAAGTTTTAGCTAGTTAAAAATAAAAATGTAGTAAAAGCAGTACAGTTCAAATTTAGTATAAGAAACTTTAGTGCATATTTAACAAACCACGTCTCATTGTTTGTTGTTTCCCTTTTCTTGGCAAAAACCATTTTTTACTGTTAAGAAAATTAATCATAGGCTCTTAAGCCCATGGCCAGTAGTCCAACTGGTATTTCAGAATACCTATCCTAGAAGGCTAGAACAATACCTGATCTTTATGTCGGAGAAAAGGTGTCAAATAACTTGTAAATGGAAAGGATATGAAATAAATGGCCTAGTTTTAGATTTGAGTCTGAAATTTGTATTTCTCAAAATTCAACCTTATGAAAACAACGAGAGATGCGAATGAAATCTATTCAAGGTCATAAACCCAAGGCAGTTGTATGAGATAGACATTTTGATATTACTATATATCTTACTTTTTCAAGAACAACTAACATACGCACTGTAATCCCACAAGTGTTGTTTGGGATGGAAGGGTAGAATTTAAACACACATTACACCTATCTTTGAGGGATAGAGATGTGGTTTTCAGTAAACCCTTGGCTCAAAAGAAACGTAGACAAAACATGATAGAAAGAAAAATAACGACAACCATGGCATAGAAGGACGATGCATAGAGAACTCAACCAAGCTGTAGGATTGTAACATCCGGTAGGTTGAAATAACTATGAAGAGGCTTAAAAATCGGAAATAGTCATTTTTGGAATAAAATTCTAAATCTGGAAATTTGGTTAAGTGTGGGAAATTAGTGAGTTTTGGCCAACTTTGAGCAGTCATAACTCCTAGCTCAGGATGAGTTAGGAGTGGTTCCAGTTATGATTGTAAATATTGTGGAATGATCTTTTCAACGCCACCGAGTTTGCTCGATTCCGAGTTCGTATGAGCGAGTTATGCCCTTGGAAAGTTGGGCAGTTGGCAGGGAATCCGTTCGGAAATTTTAAGGGCATTTTGGTCTTTTCCCTAGCTATTTCTTTTGGGGTTATATTGTGTGTTAGGCTGATTTTTGGATCATTTTTGTCCCATTTTAAGAGTGAGAGCTAGGGCTTGAGAGTGAAGAGGAGAAGAAGAGGAGAAGAAGAGAAGCAAGAGGAGATCAAGCAAGTTTCTGTCAAGGATCGTCGTGGATATCGTCGGGGGTGATCCCTACTAGGTATGTGAGTTCATAGTGTTGGGTTGATCCTTTCCCCCACACACCAAACTCGTTTTAATTTCGAGAAAAGATTGGTTATGTTGTTGAAGTTGTTGGGTTGTGTTGTTGATGTTGAAGTTCTTGTTGGTTGTGGGACATGATTTGGTTGTATGTTTGAGTTGAATCTCTTGTATGTTGAGGGATTTTTATGATCCTTAGTGTTTGGGGTTGAATCCATTGAAGTTAGGGTGATTTAGAGTTGGGAAAAAGAGGGAGAAAAGTCAGATTTTCTGGGCAAGGGGCTGGCGCGTTGCGCCTGCAGCGCCCCCCAAAAGGAACTCTGAAGTCCAGCCTTTGGGGTGGCGTGCCTAGCAGAGCGCCAGCAGGTCCCTTCTGAGCTTCAAGGGTTGGCGCTCCGCGCCTTGCAGAGCGCCAAGGACGTCAAGTTCCCCCATTCTTTACACACTTTCTCATACATGTTCCTTGGTATTGTACTTATGTTTTATAGTTGTTTCCAACACTCTAAGGTACATTTAGACATCCCAAACTCATCCATAAACATGTGATCATATACCTTGAATCCATAGTTCAATTCAAGGCAAGTTAGGATCGAAGTTAAGGGAAGTTAGAGTCAAGTCAAGCAAAGTTAAGAAGTAAGTTCAAGCAAGTCGCTAAAGCTTTTCAAGAGTCGTTATTAAACATTCTACCTTCGTTTTAAGGTTCAAGTTTCAAGTCGAGTAAAGAGTATAGAGTTCAAGCTAAGTAAAGAGTCTTAAGTTTCAAGTTAAGTTAAGAGCATAAAGTCAAGTCCATTTCACAAAGGTTATTAGGGAACTATGTATTTCCCAAAGAAGTTTCTAAATGTTTTTACATTTGAGTAAGAAAGGAACATCGATTCCAAGTGAGCCTTTGGGCTAGATTTTGAGCAATTATCTCAAACTAAAGAAAGATGTGTTTAAAACACTTATGAGCTAAAGTATATTTTTGGGAGTAGTCTTGAGCACCGAGTTGGGGACACGAGTTCATATTAACTCAACTCTCCATAAGAACCATGCGGCCAACATGGGATTTTCTCGGGTCATACTTTTTAGATAATCACGAAAGTTAAGCTAGTGGATCCACTTAGTAAAGATAGCTTCCTATACCACGGCCAGGTATAGGATGGTCCTTGGGCAACGTGAGGTAAAACGTTGTATCACCACTAGGGCTCATGGTGGTGATTGTCGGTTAAAGAATCTCCCACTAAAGTTATATTACATTTATATAAGTAAAAGTTGAGTTTGTTATTGTTTTATCATTAACGAGCTAAGTTGTTTACACTATTTCTTAAGTTTTTTATATTGCATGTGTCTTATTGCTTTATATATTGAATTCAATTATTCATAAGTCGAACAGAGCCAAGGTAAGTGTTCTCTTGTACTCTTTTCAAGCTTAAGTTGCGGTTTAGCTTTCCATCTCGCATACTCGTACATTCAATGTACTAATGCCAGTTGGCCTGCACCTTATGACAATGCAGATACAGGTACCCCCAATCAGCATCCTGCACATCGTTGATCCAGCTGAGCACTCCAGAGTCAGTGGTGAGCCTCCTTGCATTCTGGAGGACTTAATCATTTTGTGTTCTTAGTTTTGTTTTATTAGGGTGTTGCGGGGTCTGTCCCAACATCCATTTCAGTATTTTAGAGGCTTCATAGACAGTTAGTCAGTTAGTTTTGAGTCTCTCATCTATGTATATAGGTAAATATTCTATTTTGAGATTCGAGTTGCCTTTGTGGCCAGATTTTATAAGTTAAGTTGTTTTGTAACTTTGCATTTGCATTGAGCTATTCTGTTGAGTTAGGTTTTCGCTGAGTCAAAAAAGTGAGGTCAAGGGTTCGCTTGGGGCTAGAAATGGTCTCCGGGTGCCGGTTCCGCCCAGGGTGTAGGCTCGGGGCTTGACAAGGATAAACAGAATTCAATATAGTTCGTTTTGGGTAATCAAACCGTGATATATTCATTAAAGTTCAACAGGTTTGTTCCAACACAATGAATTAGGGGGGAAAAACAAAAATTAATCGGAAAAACGAATTGCAAAAGAAAAATCAGAAAATGCACAATCATTGAGCTAAACTCTTCAAAAGTTTCATTTTAAGGGTTTAAAAAGCCGATGCAAACGAAACATAGACCTCATCTCATGGTTTAAAGTCTAAAAGCTTGAATCTTTAATCAGGAATTGTACCCTCCCAAAAATCTTGCAATAACAAAAATGAACAATTTTAGCTAATAGAGAGAACAAAAAGTAGAGACGGCAGAGCTATTCAAGGAGAGGAAAAGGAGGGAGTTTACCAGTTATCGTCGGCAGTCCGCAGCGGATCTCAAGTGGGAGAAAAACACGCTCCTTATTCCTTTTATTTCTTTGTGTGAAAATGTTGCAAATTTCGTGGGAAATTTTGGTGGGAATAATTCTTTCAAAATTTTCAATCAAAAGTCCAAGTTTTTAAAAAAATTACACGAAAAAAAATATATAAGGATATAAATAAAATACTAGTACTATTTTTCACTCTTGTTCTTTTGATTATAAGCTTAAAATGTTTAGGAGTTAAAGACCTTATTAAATTAAGGGTAATTCTGACAAAAAAAAACTTACATAAATATACTATATGAAGAAAATAATTACCATTTATAGTAATAATATTTTATTTTATTTTAATTGATCATTTTAAATACATTTATAATACAATTTTAATACATGTTACAGAAAATAATTTATAAAATACATATAATACAAATTTTATTGATGGATACTACATTTATCATACATTTAAATACACTTATAATACAATGTGTCAATTTCTTACCAGACAAGCAAAATACTAATACATATATATTACATACATAATTTACATTTAATACATATTGCAGATTTATCATAGTATTGTTATAGTATATTGCTATAAATGGTAATAAATAAAAATTATCGCTAAAATCAATAATTATTTGTTAAAAGTACCCATTCAAGTTATTTTTTTTTAAAAAAAAAGTCAAAATAATTTTTAATTTTTTTGAACAATTCACTTATTTTAAACTTTAAAAAGAATTTCAATAATTGCTGAACATGAACTAGAGAGAGTATGAAATTGGCAAATAGCCAACAAGTTTTGATCTATTTTGAGACAAAGGGTTTCCTATTTGGTTGTATTTCATTCCTGAAGTTTGAATTCCGAATCGACAATGAACCATTCATGCAATTAATTAGTTTTCCTGGGACACTGCTCTTATTGAATTCATTGACTTGAAGCCTTGATATCGAGTCTAAGCAGTTTTTTTATACACTATTATATATATTTATATAAGATTTTTATAGTGTGTATAATATAGTATAATGGTGTATACAATATGTATAAGCACGGTTGCAAACAAAAGGAGGCAATACATGATGTGACAATATGGTACATGTAGTTTTTTGTATTGAATTGTACAGATTTTTTGTAAAAAATACTTATTCATTTTTGGGTTACTAAACTTTTTCATTAATCACAAAATATCATTACAAAGCCACAATGAATTTTAATTACAAACATTACTCAAATCAACCCCTGGCACATCTGGAAAGGTATTTCAATTAAGATTTGTTGAGATAATAATCAATGTAAAGAGGAAAATTTGTAAGTTTTTCTAGGGAAGGCCAACAACAGTTGATACAAACTAATCTCAAATTAAATATATATTACTTGCACACAAAATATGCTCTAATGCTCAAATTGTCAATGTGGTTGTTGGCAATGCTAATATGCAACATTTCATAATATTAAAATGGGCAAAAAACTTAAGTATACAACTTAATAACTTTAATTACATGAATATAGCAAATCCTTTTTTTTTTCAATTGAATAGCAATATTTTTTTTTCAAAATTGGAATTCTTATTAAAAAAAAAAAAAAAAAACGTATTCAACCACAATCATCCATATCCCTTAAATTTCTCCAATTATTTTACCTTCCCTGATTTACTTCAATTTGTTACATATCATTGTAACATCCCGCATCTAGAAATAATTAGAATGTAGTTTAAATCTGGAAATTTTCGTTTTTGGAAAGTTCAAGGGAAATCTGGAAAATTGTAAGCAAGAAAAGTTGAGTTTTTGTCATTTTCAAATGATCATAACTCCTAGCTCAGGATGATTTAGGAGTATTTATAGATATGGTTGGAAAGATCTTGGAACTATATTTCCAACGCCGCCAAGTTTGCGCGATTCCAAGTTTGTATGAGTGAGATATTCACTTTGGAAATTGGGCAGTTGGATTAAGGAAATGTCCAATCCGGATTTTAAAGGGTAGTTTGGTCTTTTCCTTACCCTTTTATTTTAATTCGTTTCTGGAAATTAATAAGGGGTCTAAACTGAATTAGATCAGTTTAGACATTTACCAAATAGAGCTAGGGTTTTGGAGGAGGAACGCAAGAAAAGAGAAAAGGAGGAAAAAGCTAGATTCTTCATCGTCGTAAGGAATTGCTTGCGAATTTCGCCGAGGATTCAATCCATTAAGGTATGTAAGCTTCCATAGTGTTGGGTTCTTTCACCCACACACCAATCATGATTTATTCAGCGTAATTTCGTTCTTGAAATTTAAAGATTAGGGTTCTTGATGAGTTCTTGATAAGCGTTCTTGAAGTTTCATTAAGTTTTGAAGTAAGATTCTGCTTAGGTCAACTTTAAACGGCCATATCTCTTACAATATTAAGAGTTATGTGAGACATAACCTATCCAATTAAAGGTAATTGAATCTACTTTCCAACCCTACAAGTTTCACATCAATCCAATATCTGAATAAAAAGTTATGACTATTTTAGTAACCTATACAGTGCTGTTACGAATTAGCCGACGGGAAAATATTGAAAATAATCGTTTTTGTCTTTTTACCTCCAAGAAAACCATCAATGAATTTCTTGACTAATAAAAAGCTCAAAACAATCAGATTTTCGTCTTCACTCATGAAAATCATAATTTTTGGCTATAGAGATTTTAAGAAACTAACTTGAGAATCTCAAGAAAGGTCTTCTTGATTGTTTACCTTCAAAGCTAGGGTTTCAAGACTTCTAATCAAGTTCTTCTTCAAGAACCTTGTTTTTTTCAAGTATGTAAGGCTATCATAGTGTTGGATTAGTTCATACTCACACCCTACATCTACGTTTAAATCAGTAAAAGAGGAATCTAGGATTTTTCCCCCTAGATTTGAGTATTCTTGAAATAAGGTGATTTTGAGTTCTTGAGTTCGTGTTTCTTTTAAAAGTTCTATTCCTAATTATCGAATTGCTATATTGTTATTGAGATACTCCATAAACATGAGATCATGAACCTTGAATCCATAAAAATTCAAATTCAAGGAAAGTCAAGAGTCAAGTCTAGGAAGTTCTTAGAGTCTTTTCAAGAAGTCTTTTGCAAAACGCTTTTAACTTTGTTTTAAGACTTAAAGATCAAGTTGAGTAAAGAGTAAAGATTTGAAGTTCATTTCTTCAAAAGAATATGGGGACTAAGTATTCCCAAAGAGATTTAAAATGTTTTCATATTTAAATAAGAGCAGAAACTGAGATTTCCAAAGACTCTTCGGGCTAGTTTTCAGAAAAGAGTATTAGCTTTTTAAATGAAGCAAGTAGGGAAACTGAGATTTCCAAGATAGCCTTTGAGCTAAGTTTTGAGCACTAATCTCAAATAACAGAAGAAGTATGTTTTTAAAACATTAGAGCTAGTATATTTTGGGAGTAGTATTGAGCACCGAATTGGGGGCGGGCATGAGTTCAGATAACTCACGTCTCCATAAAACCATGTAGCCATCATGGGTGGAAATGGATCCTACTTTTTAGATGAACCCCTTTCGAAATAGACTAGTGGATCCATTAGGCAGTTCAGGTCCTATACCTTTGGCCAGGTATAGGATGGTTGTCGGTTAGAGAAACTCCCACATAAGTTATTGTATTTTTATATACATTAGTTCATTGTATTTTTAAATACATTTCAGAGTTATTTGTATCTTGCATACACACAGAGTTGATATCATGTTTTTAAACAACTTTTCTTTATATTGCACTTGCTTTTGAACTGCTTTATATTGAAATGAGTTATGTCATGTTGAGTTGAGTTGAGCCAGGTAAGTTCTTCAGTTTCTCTCAGATTCTTTCAAGCCTATGTTATTTTAGCATTCTAACTCGCATACTCGTACATTCAATGTACTAATGCCAGTTGGCCTGCATCGTATTATGATGCAGACACAGGTAACTAGGATCGGCATTCTGGCGCATCGTTGATCCAGTGAGAAGTCCAGAGTCTGTAGGTGAGCCTCCTTGCTTTCCGGAGGATCCATTTCATTGCTTTCTAGTTTAGTTCATTAGGATGTTGTGGGGTCTGTCCCAACATCCATCTTAGTTGTTATTAGAGGCTTCATAGACAGTCAGATGTTAATCCTTTGAGTTTTTTTCAATATCATTTCTTATTGTTAAGACTTGAGTTGCCATTTTGGCCAAGTTGAATGTTGACTATTAAACATTCTAAGTTATTTCATTAGTTAAGTTGAGTAGTGTGCTATTAATCTTTATAAATATGCATATAGTATTCCGCTGAGTAAGTAAGTCAGGCCAAGGGTTCGCTTGAGGCCAGCAATAGTCTTCGAGTGCCAGTCCCGCCCAGGGTGTAGGCTCGGGGTGTGACAAACTTGGTATCAGAGCACAAAGTTCAAGAGTCCTAGGGAGTCTATGAAGCCGTGTCTGTAGAGTCCTTGTTATCGGTATGAAGCGCGCCACATCTATAATTAGGAGACTGCAATATTTAGGAACTATCTCACTTCTTTCATACTCATTTCGTGCGTTAGAGTTGATCTCTAAAAAGTTTCCCTCTAATTCGTGCTTGCGCGTGTTTCAGATAATCATGCCTCCACGAAGAGCAGTCAGAGGTCGTCTAGCTAAGAGGAATGTTGAGGAGCAAGAACTACCCAATGCACCTGAGGTGCAACCGCAAGGAGAAGTGACCAATACTGAGTTCAGAGAGGCAATTAGGATGCTCTGTCAAGTTGTGACCAACCAAGCTGGGCAGTAGAGAGGAGCTCGGCAGGAAGAGGCTGACACTAATTCTTGAGGATGAACCCTCCAAGTTTCACTGGTTTAAGCACTACTGAGGATCCAGAGAACTTCATTGAGGAGTTGAAGAAGGTATTTGAGGTGATGCATGTTGCTGATACTGTGAGAGTTGAGCTAGCTGCATATCAGATGAAAAATGTTGCTAGGACTTGGTTCGATCAGTGGAAATGGGGTAGAGATGATGATGCACCACCTGCGAGCTGGGCCTGTTTTGAGGAAGCTTTCTTGAGGCGCTTCTTTCCCCGAGAATTGAAAGAGGCTAAGGTACAGGAATTTCTAACACTTAAGCAGGATTCTCTGAGTGTGCATGAGAATGGGTTGAAGTTCACCCAACTGTCTCGCTATGCTCCTGAAATGGTTGCGGACATGAGGGGTAGGATGAGTTTGTTTGTTGCTGGTATGGGTCGTCTATCAAGCAAAGAGGGTCGGGCATCAATGCTTATTGGGGACATGGACATTTCGAGGTTGATGGTCTATGTGCAACAGGTAGAGGAAGAGAAGCTGAGAGATAGAGAGGAGTTCAAGAACAAGAGGGCTAAGACAGGGAATGAGTCCGGACAGCAGAGAAGTAATGCCAACCGGTCATCTTTCCAACAGAAGCAAAAGGGACCTGCTCCATCATCTGCTAGTGCACCTGCACCTAAGAACAAGGGTGAGTACTATGGTCAGAATTCCAGAGTTAAACCTGTTTATTTTCAGGGCAGTGTAGCGCAAGGAGGAAGCAAGCCTCCTACCTGCGCCAAGTGTGGTAGGTGTTGACACCCAATTTTGACCCTCCTTTCTTCAAAATTATTATTTTTTGAGCTTCTAAGTTAATAAATATGTTTACCATTAATTCCTATAATACTTACGACTTACTACTATTACTATTTTATTATTCATATTATTGTTTTATGATTGTCATTCCTTTAGAATTAGTATAAAATTATTTTTTAAACTTTCTATTATTGTCATCATATTTCAAAGTTCATACTTAATTAATTAGTTATAAATTAGCAATATTTTTCTAAATCATTAGCGAAAATTAATATTACTTATATATTATGTTAGTTATTAAATTCGAAGCTCAAAATAATTATTTTTAAAGAAGGAACAAGACCAATTGGGCTGCCAAGTCTGCCTAAAGCCTTCTAAAACGTAGCAGCCCAAGAGCTAAGCCCAAAAAATCTACAGCCAAATTCAGCCCTAAACCTATCTTAACTTCCCAAAATACCCTTTATGTTTTAAATCAGTAAGGGTTTCACAACCCTTCAGCAGCTACATCTGCACCACACCTTTCTTCCCTCCATTTTTGGAAAGGCAACAAGTTTTGTCAACTATGCACAGAGGTTGAGTACTCCATTTTCATGCTACTATCTTGTCAATCACGTGAAGAGAGAGTTCACCTAAAATGTTCAAAATTCAAACGGCTCTTTTGACTCGACTTTAAAGAAATCCCGCCCAAATCAAGAACCCTAATTCCATCCTATAAGTATTAGGAGAAAGTGTGTTTTGGACAGGTTTTTGCAGCCGCCGTCGTCCTCAAAACAATCATTTAGCAATTGTTTCTAACCTTTGAGAAACATTTTTTCTCTATCCTTTTTGGTTTTTGTTTGGTCTCATAGCAGCCAATACATATATTTTTGCTGCTCGATTATTCTCTCTGTTGTCCAAGTCAAGTTCGAATTCGGAATTCATCGATCATAAGATTCGGGACCTGCACCCCGATTCACTGCCCCGCAACAGGTGATATTCTCCTTCTATGTTTCTCTGTTTTCGTCTATTTTTGAGAAGGTCATGTATCAGGAGCAATTTCAGCTTTGCTTAGTTATTATATAAAACTGATGCTTAAAAATTGGATTTGTTCGAGACTCATAGAAATCTGAAGTTATATTCCTTTCACTTTAGTTGTCACTTGCTTAAGGAATGTTTTCATTTTGTGTGTAATTATTCATCTAAATCAGTTTATGTTTTGAGTTAAAATCACTTCATGCTTTCATTCTGCAAATTGTGATTAGTGTTTGCTCATTGGTTTCCTTTTGAGAAATAACTATGCTCGCTGCCTGCAACATCTGCCCTATATTACTATTGAAATCAGTTTATCTTTCCGTGTTAACCGTTAATTTAGTATCTCTGTATGATGAGAAATGTGCAGCTCATGTTTTTTTTATATAGAAATTTGTTCAAATTAGATTATCATTATTGCCTGCTTAGCGTGAAGTTTTGTACAGGTTTTGTGCATCCTTCAATAAAAAATGTAAAAGAATTTGTGTTTTAGGCTCTAGACTTTACATCAAGTATAAGCTTAAGTTCTGGGTGTCTTTGCTAGTTAATTTACGTGTATGGATTTTCTTTGTTTTAGTTTAAATAGTAGCAGGTGTAACATTACAAAGTCTTGGTTATTTCATCTTTTTTTTTTTAGGGCTACTTCTTGTAATTTAGTGGTTATGGACTTTAGATGTTTTTTTTAAAAATAACATGTTATAAGTCACTAGTTTTGAATTGATTAAGAGTACTCATAATTGGCAAGACATATTATCTCGTTCGGCATGCGTATGTTTTTTTTTGGATGGTATATTTGTTATGTGACTTTATTTGTTTCTAATTTATTCAATATTGTTTAAAGTTGAATTGCCTTACTAATCTCTTCATCCTCTCATTATTTGCATGAACTTTGGAGCAAAATGGAGTCTTTGATTCAAGACTCTAGCAAGTTATCGAGTCTCATAAACTCAATATTATCCTCACACCCGCACATGGAGTCTTCACTACATCTTTGATCATTCGAAATTGCAAGCAAAACAAGTGGTCCTATCTTGGAGTCACCTATAGCTACTTACATTTTGCATTATTTGTTTATGTGTTTTCTTTCATGTTATACTTGCTTGTGTGATTTAGATATTTCTAGTTTGGATTCATAATAGTTGACTTAATATAGATGTTTGGGTATCTTTAGCTAGAAACAAACATTTATTAGTCGCTTTACCTTTTATAAACTTCATTTGGCAAACCATTTTTTAAAACACTTATTCATTTTGCATCATCTTTAAACTCACTAATTTATTAAGTTTTGTTCAAACTTGGCAATATCTTTCAAAGAAAAAATATTTTGTTCTAAACTCTTTATTTTTCTTAAACTTTTTCTAAAGAGAGCATCTTGTCGGTTAACGAGCAAATGTTTATTTATTTTTTTAATTACTTTTTTTTAGCCATGGATTTGTCTAAATTGATCTAAAGAAATTACTCTTTCTTAAATCTTTTTCATTCTAATAAATTGCAAAAGCGCTTTTAAAATAAAAAATGTTTTCCAACTTGGTTATTCAATCACTTAATATTTAACACTCATATCTTTCTTTTAAAATTAATTAACCTAAGTTTGGTCGGTAACCGTCTTTAACGGATCTTAAAGGATGCTTTACCCCTTCCCTTTAAGATAACTAGAACCCTTACCTAGAATCTTTTTAAGTTAGTAGACCTTAATTGAAGTCAATTTTAGTATTATTTAGTTAAATATTTAGGTGTCCTAATTCGCCGTAATAATTAGGTGGCGACTTCTTAAGTTAGTTAATAATTTGGAAATCACCAATATGTTGTACACGTTTTGACCTCGAGTTAAAATGGGGTATAACAGTAGGAACCACTCAGGTGTTTGTCGTGAGGGCTCCACTGGTTGTTTCAAGTGTGGTCAGAGTAGGCATTTCATGCGAGAGTGTCCAAAGAACAAGCATGGTAATGGGGGCAATAGAGCCCAGTCTTCTTCAGCCGCTCCACCAGACAGAGCTACACCTAGAAGAGCTACTTCCGGTACTGGCGGAGGAGCAAACCGCCTCTATGCGATCACTAGTCGTCAAGAGCAAGAGGATTCCCCAGATGTTGTCACTGGTATGATTCAAGTCTTTGACTTTACTGTTTATGCTTTGCTTGATCCAGGAGCGAGTTTATCTTTTGTAACTCCATATGTTGCTATGAATTTTGATGTTATTCCTGAGCAACTTAGTGAACCATTCAGTGTTTCCACACCTGTTGGTGAGTCTATTCTAGCAGAGAGAGTTTATCGTGATTGTCCTATTTTCGTCAATCAAAAGAGTACCATGGCTGATTTAATTGAGTTAGACATGGTAGACTTTGATGTCATTCTTGGTATGGACTGGCTTCATGCCTGTTATGCCTCAGTTGATTGTAGAACTCGAGTAGTCAAGTTTTAGTTTCCAAATGAACCAGTCTTAGAGTGGAAAAGCAGTTCAGCAGTGCCTAAGGGTCGTTTTATTTCGTACCTTAAGGCAAGGAAGTTAATTTCTAAGGGGTGTGTCTATCACTTAGTCCAAGTTAATGACTCAAGTGTTGATGCACCTCATATTCAGTCAGTTTCAGTAGTGAATGAGTTTCCAGAAGTCTTTCCAGATGATCTTCCCGGAGTCCCTCCTGAGAGAGAGATAGACTTTGGTATAGATATTCTTCCAGATACTCGTCCGATATCTATTCCGCCATATAGAATGGCACCAGCAGAATTGAAAGAGCTTAAAGAGCAGTTGAAAGATTTGCTAGATAAGGGTTTCATTCGACCAAGTATCTCACCTTGGGGTGCTCCAGTCTAGTTTGTGAGAAAGAAAGATGGTTCCCTTAGGATGTGTATAGATTACCACCAATTGAACAAGGTTACCATCAAGAATAAGTATCCTCTTCCTAGAATTGATGATCTTTTCGATCAGCTTCAGGGTGCTTCCTGTTTCTCAAAAATTGACCTCAGATCAGGCTATCATCAGTTAAGAGTAAGGGAATGTGATATTCCTAAGACAGCTTTCAGAACCAGATATGGTCATTATAAGTTTTTGGTCATGTCCTTTGGGTTGACTAATGCACCAGCAACGTTCATGGATCTTATGAACAGAGTCTTCAAACCTTATTTAGATATGTTTGTTATCGTCTTCATTAATGACATACTAATCTATTCAAGGAATGAAGAAGATCATGCTAGCCATCTCAAAATAGTTCTTCAGACTTTGAAAGATAAGAAATTGTATGCTAAGTTCTCGAAATGTGAATATTGGCTTGAGTCTGTGGCATTCTTAGGCCATATTGTGTCAGGAGAAGGAATTAAAGTTGATACTTAGAAAATCGAGGCAGTGCAGAATTGACCTAGACCCACATCTCCAACTAATATTAGGAGTTTCTTGGGTTTGGCTGGCTATTATAGAAGGTTTGTAGAGGGTTTCTCATCCATTTCGTCACCTTTGATGAAGTTGACTCAAAAAACAGTGAAGTTTCAATGGTCTGAAGCTTGTGAGAAAAACTTTCAGGAATTGAAGAAGAGGTTGACTACTGCTCCAGTATTGACCTTACCAGAAGGTACCCAAGGTTTTGTGGTGTATTGTGATACATCTAGAGTTGGTTTGGGTTGCGTGTTAATGCAAAATGACAAAGTTATAGCTTATGCCTCCAGACAGTTGAAAGTTCATGAGAAGAACTACCCAACCCATGACTTAGAGTTGGCTGCAGTAGTATTTGCTTTGAAGATATGGCGTCACTATTTGTATGGTGTTCATGTTGATGTATTCACTGATCACAAGAGCTTACAATATGTGTTCACGCAGAAAGAGCTTAATCTTAGACAGATGAGGTGGTTAGAGCTACTCAAAGATTATGACATGAGTATTTTTTACCACCCAGGTAAGGCTAATGTTGTTGCTGATGCTTTAAGCAGGTTGTCTATGGGTAGTACCGCCCATGTTAAGGAAGAAAAGAAAAAGAGTTAGCAAAAGATGTGCACAGACTTGCACGCCTGGGAGTCAGACTTATGGATTCCACAGAAGGAGGAATAGTGGTGACGAATGGGGCTGAGTCATCATTAGTGTCAGAAGTGAAAGAGAAGCAAGACCAAAACCGTATTTTGCTAGACTTAAAAGCAAATATTCATAAGCAAAGAGTATTAGCTTTTGAACAAGGGGGAGATGGTGTATTGAGATACCAAGGTAGATTGTGCGTACCTATGGTGGATGGACTCCAAGAGAGGATCATGGAGGAAGCTCATAGCTCCAGATATTCCATTCATCCGGGTTCCACCAAGATGTATCGTGATTTAAAAGAAGTGTATTGGTGGAATGGCATGAAGAAGGGCATTGCTGAATTTGTTACTAAGTGCCCAAATTACCAACAAGTGAAAGTAGAGCACCAAAAGCCTGGTGGTTTGGCTCAGAATATAGAACTTCCGGAATGGAAGTGGGAGATGATCAATATGGATTTCATCACAGGCTTGCCAAGGTCTCGCAGACAGCATGATTCTATTTGGGTGATTGTCGATAGGATGACGAAATCAGCCCACTTTTTGCCTGTAAAGACTACCAACTCAGCAGAAGATTATGCTAAGCTTTACATTCAAGAGGTAGTAAGACTTCATGGGGTTTCGGTCTCCATTATTTCAGATAGAGGTGCACAATTTACTGCACAATTTTGGAAGTCATTCCAAAAAGGCTTAGGTTCAAAAGTGAACTTAAGTACTGCATTTCATCCTCAGATAGATGGGCAAGCAGAGCGTACCATTCAGACATTAGAGGATATGTTGAGAGCATGTGTGATTGATTTCAAAGGTAATTGGGATGATCACCTACCTCTTATTGAGTTTGCTTATAACAACAGTTACCACTCTAGCATCAAAATGGCTCCATATGAAGCTCTTTATGGGAGAAGATGCAGATCTCCCATTGGATGGTTTGAAGTGGGTGAAGCAGGGTTGATAGGACCATATTTAGTCCATCAAGCTATGGAGAAGGTGAAAGTGATTCAAGAGAGGTTGAAAACGGCACAAAGTCGTCAAAAATCCTACACTGATGTTAGAAGAAGGGCGTTAGAATTCGAAGTAGATGATTGGGTATATTTAAAAGTTTCACCCATGAAAGGTGTTATGAGGTTTGATAAAAAGGGGAAACTTAGTCCCTGGTATGTTGGGCCTTATCGTATAGCCAAGAGGATGGGCAATGTAGCTTATGAGTTGGAGCTACCACAAGAATTAGCAGGGGTTCATCCAGTATTTCACATCTCAATGTTGAAGAAGTGCATGGGCGATCTTCATTGATCATACCAACTGAAAATATCGGGGTCAAGGATAGCTTGTCTTATGAAGAGATTCCGATTCAGATTTTAGATCGCCAAGTTCGCAAGTTGAGGACAAAAGAAGTTGCATCAGTCAAAGTCTTTTGGAGGAACCAATTTGTTGAAGAAGCTACTTGGGAAGCGAAAGAAAATACGAAGAAGAGATATCCACATCTCTTTGAATCCGGAGAAAATGCAGATCAAGGTACTAATCTTCTTCTTAGCATTATCTAAATTGTGAGTAAGCATGTGGTTTGTATGCAATTGCTTGTCGGGCGTTTGAACTAGATGTTATCACCCTTACTCTTGTAAGAGTAATCTCATTCAAGGACGAATGTTCCCAAAGGGGAGATATTGTAACATCCCGCATCTAGAAATAATTAGAATGTAGTTTAAATCTGGAAATTTTCGTTTTTGGAAAGTTCAAGGGAAATCTGGAAAATTGTAAGCAAGAAAAGTTGAGTTTTTGTCATTTTCAAATGATCATAACTCCTAGCTCAGGATGATTTAGGAGTATTTATAGATATGATTGGAAAGATCTTGGAACTATCTTTCCAACGCCGTCAAGTTTGCGCGATTCCAAGTTTGTATGAGTGAGATATTCACTTTGGAAATTGGGCAGTTGGATTAAGGAAATGTCCAATCCGGATTTTAAAAGGTAGTTTGGTCTTTTCCTTACCCTTTTATTTTAATTCGTTTCTGGAAATTAATAAGGGGTCTAAACTGAATTAGATCAGTTTAGACATTTACCAAATAGAGCTAGGGTTTTGGAGGAGGAACGCAAGAAAAGAGAAAAGGAGGAAAAAGCTAGATTCTTCATCGTCGTAAGGAATTGCTTGCGAATTTCGCCGAGGATTCAATCCATTAAGGTATGTAAGCTTCCATAGTGTTGGGTTCTTTCACCCACACACCAATCATGATTTATTCAGCGTAATTTCGTTCTTGAAATTTAAAGATTAGGGTTCTTGATGAGTTCTTGATAAGCGTTCTTGAAGTTTCATTAAGTTTTGAAGTAAGATTCTGCTTAGGTCAACTTTAAACGGCCATATCTCTTACAATATTAAGAGTTATGTGAGCCATAACCTATCCAATTAAAGGTAATTGAATCTACTTTCCAACCCTACAAGTTTCACATAAATCCATTATCTGAGTAAAAAGTTATGACTATTTTAGTAACCTATACAGTGCTGTTACGAATTAGCCGACGGGAAAATATTGAAAATAATCGTTTTTGTCTTTTTACCTCCAAGAAAACCATCAACGAATTTCTTGACTAATAAAAAGCTCAAAACAATCAGATTTTCGTCTTCACTCATGAAAATCATAATTTTTGGCTATAGAGATTTTAAGAAACTAACTTGAGAATCTCAAGAAAGGTCTTCTTGATTGTTTACCTTCAAAGCTAGGGTTTCAAAACTTCTAATCAAGTTCTTCTTCAAGAACCTTGTTTTTTTCAAGTATGTAAGGCTATCATAGTGTTGGATTAGTTCATACTCACACCCTACATCTACGTTTAAATCAGTAAAAGAGGAATCTAGGATTTCCCCCCCTAGATTTGAGTATTCTTGAAATAAGGTGATTTTGAGTTCTTGAGTTCGTGTTTCTTTTAAAAGTTCTATTCCTAATTATCGAATTGCTATATTGTTATTGAGATACTCCATAAACATGAGATCATGAACCTTGAATCCATAAAAATTCAAATTCAAGGAAAGTCAAGAGCCAAGTCTAGAAAGTTCTTAGAGTCTTTTCAAGAAGTCTTTTGCAAAACGCTTTTAACTTTGTTTTAAGACTTAAAGATCAAGTTGAGTAAAGAGTAAAGATTTGAAGCTTATTTCTTCAAAAGAATATGGGGACTAAGTATTTCCAGAGAGATTTAAAATGTTTTCATATTTAAATAAGAGCGGAAACTGAGATTTCCAAAGAGTCTTCGGGCTAGTTTTCAGAAAAGAGTATTAGCTTTTTAAATGAAGCAAGTAGGGAAACTGAGATTTCCAAGATAGACTTTGAGCTATGTTTTGATCACTAATCTCAAATAACAGAAGAAGTATGTTTTTAAAACATTAGAGCTAGTATATTTTGGGAGTAGTATTGAGCACCGAATTGGGGGCGGGCATGAGTTCAGATAACTCACGTCTCCATAAAACCATGTAGCCATCATGGGTAGAAATGGGTCATACTTTTTAGATGAACCCCTTTCGAAATAGACTAGTGGATCCATTAGGCAGTTCAGGTCCTATACCTTTGGCCAGGTATAGGATGCGCTGACAGCGTGAGGTAGATCGTTGTATCATCACTATAGCTCTTAAGTGATGGTTGTCGGTTAGAGAAACTCCCACATAAGTTATTGTATTTTTATATACATTAGTTCATTGTATTTTTAAATACATTTCAGAGTTATTTGTATCTTGCATACACATAGAGTTGATATCATGTTTTTAAACAAATTTTCTTTATATTGCACTTGCTTTTGAACTGCTTTATATTGAAATGAGTTATGTCATGTTGAGTTGAGTTGAGCCAGGTAAGTTCTTCAGTTTCTCTCAGATTCTTTCAAGCCTATGTTATTTTAGCATTCTAACTCGCATACTCGTACATTCAATGTACTAATGCCAGTTGGCCTGCATCGTATTATGATGCAGACACAGGTAACTAGGATCGGCATTCTGGCGCATCGTTGATCCAGTGAGCAGTCCAGAGTCTGTAGGTGAGCCTCCTTACTTTCCGGAGGATCCATTTCATTGCTTTCTAGTTTAGTTCATTAGGATGTTGTGGGGTCTGTCCCAACATCCATCTTAGTTGTTATTAGAGGCTTCATAGACAGTCAGATGTTAATCCTTTGAGTTTTTTTCAATATCATTTCTTATTGTTAAGACTTGAGTTGCCATTTTGGCCAAGTTGAATGTTGACTATTAAACATTCTAAGTTATTTCATTAGTTAAGTTGAGTAGTGTGCTATTAATCTTTATAAATATGCATATAGTATTCCGCTGAGTAAGTAAGTCAGGCCAAGGGTTCGCTTGAGGCCAGCAATAGTCTTCGAGTGTCAGTCCCGCCCAGGATGTAGGCTCGGGGTGTGACAATCATATCCCATAAAGAAAGGTTTCCTACAAAAATAAAACTTCTCTTCCAAACTACGATTGGCGATCAAATATGCAGATCAATAATTTTTCAATTTTAATTCATCACAGCGGACGTTGGGACTCATTAGGTAATCCTTTTGGTAGTAATTCCTTTGATTTTGTTGAATTTGGTGGAATATACGTTCATAAGATTTTGGTTAATGTTCTGGTGCAACTGTAAAAGGTTTCATTATTAAATAGATATTAAGATTTAGCAATTGTTTGTGGAATATTATTAGAATTTTCACATAATCTGCGTTTTAATTCTTTTTTGTATTTATTCGGTGTTTTATATTAACGTTTTTATAGTTTTTAATTTGTGAACATAATGGTCTGTCAGTTTGGTGTAATTCAGATATTATTGGTGTCATTCAGAGTGGTCTTTTTTGGTACATAATGATGGTTTGCAAATTAATTCTATGTTGGTTGAATATTTTAGATTGATAAGGTATTTGGTGTAATGTATCGTTTTTATTTGGTGTGATTCTGATTTTTTTGGTGTCATTCATTGTGGTGTATTTTTAGTACATAATGATGGTGTGCAAATAAATTCTATGAAATCAGTTTTATTGATTATGTTTTTTGGTAAGTTAATTGGTAAAAATGATCGTTTTTTATTAGTGAACATGTTGGTCTTACAGTATGGTGTAGTTATGATTTTTTTGGTGTCATTCAGAATGGTGTATTTTAGAAAATAATGATGGTGTGCATATTGATAGTAATTTTGGTAGATAATCTGGATTGTTAAGTTATTTGGTGAAAATGATAGTTTTTAATTGGTGAACATAATGGTCTACCAATTTGGTATAATTCGGGTATTATTGGTGTCATTCAGAGTGGTGTTTTTTAGTACATAATGATGATTTGCAAATTAATTCTATGTTGGTTGAATATTTTAGATTGGTAAGTTATTTGGTGTAATGTATCGTTTTTATTTGGTGTGATTCTGATTTTTTTGGTGTCTCTTAGTGGTATTTTTTTTAGTACATAATGATGGTGTACATATGCAGTTGCAACTATCAAATACAGAAACAAACATCGCAAAGATTATTGTTCCTCATATTATAGTAATAAGAATTTTCAAGATACTTATGCAATTTGAATAGAACCATTGTCTTGCAAAAGCACTTGGAATATTCCATCGCATATTTTGGAAGAGGTAATGCTACCACCAATTGCAAGAAAACAACCAGGCAGACCACCAAGTAACGACCGTAAGAAGGGATTCAACGACGGAAAATACAAGAGTAAAGTCACTTGTAGTAAATATGGTACATCAGGGCATAACAAAAAGACTTGCCTCAAATTTGCTTGTCAGAATTAACATTGTTGTATTATTTTCAATTATTATTGTTGATGGTTTCTTCCAATAGTTCAGAATTTTTTAAAACTGATAAATGCACTTTTATCCAACTTTAATTACTCTTGAATTGACATTTCTTTGGTATTCTCTTGTTTGGCATACATGTTTGGTATTCTCGTGTTTGTCATACAATGTTGCATTCTGGGTGACTATCTACCACAATTGGTGTACTTATGGTGATAAAAGAACATTGAATACAATTAAAGCTAGTTAAAGTGAATGTTTGATTTATAATAGACATCATTAACATAATAATTTGATATGATATTTGAATAATGATAAAAAATGTTTAAAATACTGGTTGATTGTACTACTTAATACCCAGAACGTACACAATTGGTATAGTTATTTAAACACAAATAACGGTAAAAATGGATAAATATATTGGCTGATATTCTGGTAATATATACCAAAACATTGAAAATGCTAAAAAATATTTAAAGTAATGATTGGTTGTACTATATAATACCCAGAACATACACAATTGATATAGTTGTTTAAACATACACAATTGGTATAGTTGTTTAAACACAAATAACGACAAAAATGGGTAAATATACTGGTTGATATTCTGATAACATATACCAACCTAAAACATTGAATCTGAAAATCACTACTTAAAATAAAAGATTTTGGTTTGAATGAAATGTTGGTATTATATACCAACATCATGCATCGAATCTTTTAACAACTACTTAAGATATAATATGTAATAATGTTGGTATATAGTGTCTGACATGTTGGTATTACATACCAATCTCACACATTGTTATACAATCTATACCAATCACACACAAATTCTATTGAAATGTTCTATTATAAATCAAATTTGGAGTCCTATCCATGGCGAAACTATGGTGAATCGGATGGTATAGATATGATATAGATGGAAAGAAGAAGATGGAAGGGTTAAAAATTTTGAACAGAAGAATATGGAAGGGCTTAGACGTTTGGCAGAAAAGAAAAATTGTAAAACTTTCCTAGGAACTATAACTCTCATATTGATAATAACACCAATTTTATTGGTAAAATAAAAAGTTATATCAAAAAAGGAAAAAAATAAATATGATCCCTATAATAATCAATGAAACGTGTAAATATCGAACTGTAATAGGAGAGATAATATTGAAAAAATTTAATATCCCTAATTAATCTCCACGTTAAATGCACATAATTCAAAAGGCATGAGAGAGGAAAATCTTAAAAAATAAATAAACTTAAATACAAAAATTAATTATTTTGTTATGTATGTAATTTAAAAACTATGTTTGTAATTAAATAGAAGTACATTGATATTTTGTTAATTAAAGTCTTAAGTAGTATTCTTTTGTAATTTTCACTATTAAAATTCCCACACCAACACCTTTAATCAAAAGCAAGATAAAACAACCTTATATTTTATGTCTAAACTTATAATGCCTTATACCATACCAAACTATTTTTTAAAAGTTGTAATTGGGGGTGTACATGGTCGGGTTGGTTCGGGTTTTCAAATATCAAACCAAACCATTTGTGTCGGATTTTTAAATCTACAAACCAAACCAAACCAATAAAACTCGGGTTTTTCAACCTCGGTTTTTTTTGGGTTTTTCTGGTAAAGTATTCATACAAACATATAATTTACTTGTACTTCAAATATTTCTTTAGTCCTACCAAAATACAACTATCTAAGGTGTTTCTTAAGAAAATAACACAAAATATGATATGATTAATGACACTAAAATATCCAATAAAAAAATAATAATAATGAAATCACGTAAAATAAATATTGCAAATTAACAAGTCATAATGAAAATGATCATAATTTAAAAGTACTAAAACATGCTAAAATATGTTTAATAAGTACTCCCTCCGTCCCATTTTATATGTCATCCCTTTCTATAAATAGTTGGACCACAATATTTGTCATTTTATAAAATATATGCATAAATTATCATATTTTGCCTATTACACCCTTGATAGATTAGTTAATTAATCTTGAAAATGTACTCATCATTATTATAAAGTTGACTTAAGAAAACATTAAATAAGGGTAAAAGGGTAAAGTTACATCATTTCTTAATGCAAGTGCAAAATAAAAATGTGACATATAAAATGGGACGGAGGGAGTATTAGTTACATGACTAAATATTAAAGGAAATTAAAATTAGATTATGTATTTGAATTGTGTAAACCAATGTAAAACCAAAGAACAAATATTCAATATTTTTGTCATTCTTAGTGTTGAATTGATTTTCTTTTTGCATTAGTATTAATTTGATTGTGATTTAACCTTTATTATAATTACCAATATATGTGGACTATAATCTTTATTTCAAACTTGAAATAATATATTAAAAGATAAAAACTATGAAAAAGTTTAAGAAATATTTAAAGATTATATCAAAGTAAATATTTTTATGTATAGAATAAAATTTTAAAATTATATATATAATGTCGGGTTGGTTTGGTCTTGGGTTGGTCTTTTTTAGTTAAAACCAAACCAACCCAAATATAGTCGGGTTTTTTTTCAATACCAAACCAAGTCAAACCAACCACTAGTCGGGTTTTTTTTTCCGGTTTGACTTGGTTCGATTTTGTACACCCCTAATTGTAATCTTGAAGAATAGTCAACCAAATAAAGGTCTACTCCCCCCGGCCAACACACACAGATAGGGGTGGGCATTTGGTATTTGATTCGGGATTCTCAAATTTCGGATTTAGTAATTTGATAATTGGTACTTAGTAGTTAAAAGTATATATCAAATACCAATATTTTAAATTTCAATTCAATAATCGGTAAATTAAACTTCGATTTGATATGATATACGATAATACCGTGTTGAAATTGTAGCCAACTGCATTACAAAATTAATACTTACAATTTATCCAATTATTTCTATTTTTTTATGAAATAAATTAGAATCTTAGTTGCCTTAAACTAGTATTATTTGGGTTACTTGCACGACAAAATATGCTAGTAATTTTTATGACATTACATTCTACGTCTACTAGGAGAAATATTTATGTAATATGACCTGGTATTTTTATTTTGTTGGACGATATATTTTTAAAATTTTGAAATTTTCTTATTCAATGATCAAATTCATCAATATTCATATGTTCTTTAGTAGTGTACTTATTCTCCCTCAACTCAAATGTCGCTATATATATAAGTATATAACCCACTTTGAAAAAGCATGAAGGAATTTTTTACCATTTATTTTTGTAGTCTTTGAAGAATAGTCAACTAACTATCCCCTTAAAGAAAAGTGAACACCTCCCCACACCCCTCCAAATTCTACTTTTAAACCCCCCCTCCCCTCCCCGCCTACACACATTGGGGTGTTTACAGGTCGATTTGGGCAGTTATTGGTCAAAATCAAATCAACTTAATCAGTTTTAAAATTATCAAAATCAAACCAATTCAAATATAATATATATTTATCGATTTGATTGTTATCGGTTTCGGTTTGGTTTGTTTATTCGCTTATTAACCATACATAAAAATAAAAGAAACAACGCATTCAACACGTGAAAAAGTGACAATAATCCATTCAAAACGAAAAAGAGTTAGAATTACTGACATTACAGAACTTTTGATCACTGAATTTACTATAAATAAAGCTTCAAAATTCACTATTTTGGCCTAGAAGGAAAAGACAGTAACATTTTCAATCCACAAAGAATTGTCATAGACACTTATATACATGAAACCAATAAGATAAATATTCTCACTTTGAGCATTTTTACTTTCATAAGTAAATTATAAATAAATTTTGATGAAAACATATATAAGACTTTTTAAATTGTTTATAAAAATAATATATTTTGTATGTATAATAATAAAATCTATATATATAATTCGTTGGTTGAGTTTTGTTATTTCTTCTGTTTCTTTTTCTAACAAAACTATAATCAAATTAAATACTATCGGTTTTTTTACAAATTTAAAATCAAACCCAAATAAAATCAGTTCATCTCAACTGTCTGGTTCGATGTTTTAGTTTGAATCTATTTTTGTCCAAACCGTAAACACCCCTGCACACAATGCTACAACCTCTAAATCATAAATAATTGAAGAAAGTTCCTACAGCACAATGTATATATTTAAAAGGCTTAATACATAGTCAAATTTATTAAATTTATGAGAATATTTTGTTTATACATTCGAATTAAGTCTTGTATTAAACACATCAACTCCTAATAAAATGTTTCAACTAAACATTTTTTATTCAGATTTTGTAAAGAATTTTGAGTTGTTTTTCATTCATCTATTAATAGGTAGCTTAATCATACATAAAATTTGTCGTCTTTTTTTTTAAAAAAAAAAATTGCGCATCAATCTTAACTAGAAAATGTTCATAACAATGTCATCCTTGCCTTTGGGTTTTACAGCTTATTGAGGCAATTGTATATAATTGAAGAAAATGGCAAGTTTATGTGATTAATTTAACAATCTAATAGATGAATGAAACACACCAAAAAAGAAGGAAAAATGAACTTTTGCAGTAAAAGTATCTAATGTATTACAAATTGAGGTATTAAATTGAAACAATGCATAGTTCATACTCCCTCTGTCCCTATTTACTTGTCCATATTTCCTCTTTAGTTGTCCCTATTTACTTGTCCATTTTGACAAATCAAGAAAGGACAAAAAAAATTTCCTATTATAGCCTCATTTAAACTTCTTGAAATTTTTTAAGTTTTAATTCATCCTCTTTGAAATCATAATTAATAAGGGTAAAATGGTAACTTCACTATGCTAATCATTATTGTCTTAATATGTGTGTCATTTCTAAAATGAACAAGTAAATAGGGACAGAGGAGTATATAACAACAAGTTGGGTTGTTATGTATTATGCCTACTATATAAAGAGGCAAAAAACTGATCTTTACATACAGTATACAGAAAGAGAGAAAATCCAGAAGAAGAGGAAGTACTTTATTGCTTCTTCTCAAAATGGGTAACGAGGTGTCTAGACAAGTGCAAAATTTGCGTGATCGCCGGAACAGAAATGGATGCAACTTTCCTGGTTATGATTATCATGTACAGGACAGAAAAAATTGGATGTCAACACTTGCCTCCGAGAGACTTCATGTGAACCAGATTGTTTGGCCAGGTAAAACAGATTTAGAATTTGAATTTTATACGTTCATAATTTAATATCTATATATGCAGGTACACATAATTCTGCAACTGAATATGTTGGAGACCCAATCATAACTCGCCCTTGTGGTCGATGCCAACGTTTGTCCATTTACCAACAACTTGTAATTGGTGTTCGTGTTTTTGATATCCGTGTTCAAAAAGATCGACTTGTATGCCATGACATCCTTAATGGCTACAACGTTGATGTTGTTATCAACGATGTCAAGACATTCCTGTTGGAAACACATTCAGAGATAATAATCCTGGAAATAAGTAGAGAGTTTGGCCAACAGGATCCATCAGATTTTGACAGGTATTTGGAGGCTGAGCTAGGGGAGTTTCTCATCCACCAAGATGACAATGTTTTCAACAAGACTATAGCAGAGCTATTGCCAAAACGAATAATATGCATTTGGAAACCAAGAAATTCTCCTGAACTTAGACAAGGAGGTCAATTATGGAGTTCATGTTATCTAAAAGGTGACTGGACAAACACTGACTTACCTGAAACAAAATTTGAAAGCAATATGCAGCATTTGAGCAACCAACGACCAGTAACATCCCAGATAAAACAAGGTGGAGAACACAGTGACAGCACAGACAAATACTCTAAACCTGTTGTTTGGTACACTGGGGTGGAACAACTGAATCTACAGATTCAACCATTTGCAAGGTTGTTTATAATGGAATGTATTTCTCGAGGTTATGGTGATCGATTACAAATATTTTCATCAGACTTCATAGAGGAGGATTTTGTGGATGCGTGCATTGGTCTTACCAATGCAAGGATCGAAGGGCAGCTCTGAATCTGAACAAATATTATTTACAGTTCGTATAAATATGTCTTTCAAGAATTTTAATTATGAACCTGAATGTGTGCCATAGGTAGCTTGTTTGATTCTCTAGTCCTTTTTTAAGTGCCTGAATGTGTCTGCTGCTATATATCTGTAACTAAGAATACGTGAATTATCACTTGCATGCTTGGTTGGTGTATTCGTTCATCATGGTCTCGTGTTTTGTTAAGCTCCAAGTACTGTCTCAGTTAGTAAAAATTGTCTGCAAACTTTTGAAATTAATACTTGTACATATGTATTTGGATTCAAGCTTTTGTTAAAAAGATGCATCTATGGTCTAGAAGAAGATTTATAAACTGTCATGAATGATGATAGTGAGGGAAAAGAAAATGACAAGAGAGATAGGAAGACCAATTGAGTATGCAAGGACATGATATATCATATGAAAGAAGCTCTTAACTGTCATCCCCAATATAGTCTCAGAAACAGAGGTGTGCACATAAAAACTCAAATGTCAGTTTACCCTCAGCTACACTAACAACAATAGGTGACCCATCATAACTCTTTCCTCTTATGCATTTCAAGTTAGCAGTCTTCTAAGTTCTATTGATTTGAAGATAATGAGAACACTTTGGACACTTCTATCCAGCCACTTTGTAGCTACACTAGTTAATCAGTTGTACAACAATAACATATGATATAAGTATAATGATTCACCAATTGTATCTCAATTTTGCATAGCTAAAGCTTACCAATAGTGAAACTATGGTAATGAGCGAAATATTAAATAGTGCAAAATACCTTTTCATGGCTAATGAGTTGATTCAGAGGTATGCGAAAGATTTTGCCCTCTCATGCCCCTTGCACTATTTACATCAGCCTGAGAAAGTAGGTTAGATCCAGAATACTCAGCCACATCCAGAACGTCCAATACAGGGTTGTTTTGCACCAATACACTCATAAAATGACGTAATTCTCATACTTCCTCCTTTAATTTTTGTATGTCACTTCTTAAAGAAGCAACATCCGCAGCATATTGCTGTTTGAATTTGCTGATTTCTTCATCTATTTTTAGATAACTTGCTGTCACTGATTTACCATCAATGTTGACATTTGAGTTGACTTCATCATCTTTGTCACTATCAACCTTCATCACAACATCTCATTCCCCATAATTAATCCATCTTGTATAACCTTCAACAAATCCATAGCATATTAGATGATCATTTATTACATTCCTTCTATACCAACGGATATTACAACACTCTGCACAAGGACATTGGATTTCTTCGCCTTGAGGATCTCCAACAGTGTAAGCAAAGTCCAAGAAACATCGAACACCATTAATATATTTCTTGGGATATCTCGGTAAATCCATCCAATACTTGGACACATCTTGAGCAAACCTTAATAGTCAAACATCAATATTAAGACTTCAAATATATATTCAATTATGCATTACCAATACTTTACAAACATATCAATAATATGGGTTAAAACTATGCCTAGTGAATTCAACTTGGAGATCAAGATGGGTGTTTGATTATTCCAAATCGAGATTGCAGTCTTCACATACCAATCCTTCCACCAAAAATAAAGGTTGAGGGTATTTTTTGGACCAAAATGTGAAAGGAGAATATTTGTGAACCATTTTCCATATGTTAAAGGTATTTTTATGGCTCTTTTCCGTAATAATATTAAAAGTTCTCTAACAAGTCTAAAACTTATCCTCAACTAGTTGCTATCATATATATGGATCTTAAAACAAAAATGTCAAAAGGATATTAAAAGAGTAATAAACAAATGACATCGTAATAAGAAACATAAATAGGATAAGAATTTCTTACCGAGTCATGATACTGATTGTAGCCCAAAGCCAACTTCAAGTCGACTGCCAATCTTTCCAGATACAGATTAATCTTCTAGGAAAAAAAGAAGAAAAAAGACAACTATATGTCATTATTATCATGGATAACAACATCAGATGGACAAGAATCAAGAAGTTTTAGCTAGATAAAAATTAAAACGTAGTTAAAGCAGTACAGTTCAAATTTAGTATAAGAAACTTTAGTGCACATTTAACAAATCACGTCTCATTGTTTGTTGTTTCCCTTTTCTTGGCAAAAACCATTTGTTACTGTTAAGAAAATTAGTCTTAGGCTCCATGGCCGGTAGTCCAACTGGCAATATCAGAATACCTATCCTAGAGCAATACCTGATATTTATGTTGAAGAAAAGATGTTGACAAACTTGTACACAGAAAGGATATGAAATAAATGGCTTCATTTTAGATTAGAGTCTGAAATCTGTGCTTATCAGCCTTATGAAAACAGCCAGAGATGCAAATGAAATCTATTCAAGGTCGTAAATCCAAGGCAATTGTATGAGATAGGCATTCTGATATTAGTATATATCTTAATTTCATACGAACAACAGCATAACCAGTGTAATTAATTCTACAAGTTGATGTACACAAACATTACCACTGTACCAAAGGACAGAGAGGTTGTTTCTAATACACGCGCGGCTCAAAATATGTGTAGACAAACATGATTGATAGAAAAATAACGACAACCATGGCATACAAAGACAAAGCATATAATTAATACCAAATTGAACTCAAACAAGCTGTAATATAGTTGCGCTCTGGTAAGCAAACCGTGATATATTCATTAAGGTTCAACAGTTTCGTTCCAACAGAATGAATTAGGGAAAAAAACATGGAAAAGAAAAATTAATTGGAAAAACGAATTGCAAGAGAAAAATCAGAAAATGCAGAATCATTGTGACAAAAAGCTACTAAACTCTTCAATAGTTTCAGTTCCTTATATTAATTTAGGGTTTCAAAAGTGGATGCAAGTGAAACATAGACTTCATCCCATGACTTTAAATTGTAAAAGCTTAAATCTTAACCAAGATTTGTAGCCTTTTTCCACTTCCCAAATATCTTGCAGTAACAAAAATGAACAATTTATGGATTGATAGAACAAAAGAAGAGAGTGGAAAACGAGAGAGTTTACCAGTAATCGCTGGCAGTCCGCAGCCTATACCTATCTCAAGTGGGAGAGAAACATTCTCCTTATTCCTTAATCTGTGTGAAAATGTATCAAATTTAATTTTGGTGGGAATAACTCTTTCAAAATTTTAGACTATAAATTTTTTTGAACCAGAAAGAATATATATGAAATAGGCAAATAGCCCACAAATTTTGATCTATTTTGAGACGATGATTTCCTCTTTGGTTGTATTTCATTCCTCAAGTTTGAATTTTGAATCGACAATGAACCATTCAAGCTGATTTTAATTAGTATATCATTATAAATTTAATGAAAGATATTAGCCCCCTCTTATTCAATGTGTGTTCCATTATTATTTTAGAGTTAGTAACTCATAAAAAGATCTAATTAAGTTCTTTAAACAAAATTTAAATCATATTTTAAAAATTGAAAATATTTTTGACAATAAAAACAACTTAATAAAGAAGAATAGCAAAAATATAAGAAATAAAAACAATTACAAGTAATTAGGAGAATCAAGAATAGCTACAAGTAACAATAGTTATAAGACTCACTAACTTTTGCCTATATTAACCATTAACAAAAAATAGAAAAGTAACCATTGAAACATTTCAACTTTTATGAATAAAGAATGTGAAAGGTTAAGAAGAAAAATGTAAGAAATGTGTGATAACATATCTCTCTATATATATACCATTTTAAAAGCATGAACTCTCTGACTTGAATATTAAATTACAATAATATGTTCAACTTAAAACATCCAATTTAGTATATCTTTTATATTTTATACAATATTATATTTATTTAATTATTTATATTATAAAAATATATCAAAAGCATATATCTTTTCATAGTGAAAATTGTAACTTTTTTAAAAAGTGTGATTTCTCCAATGAGTTGTGGCTTTTTCAAAGGGTTTCAACTTTTCAGGATGGTTGTAACTTTTTCAAAGAGTTCTAATTTTTTTTGAAAGGTTGTAACTTTTCTAAGAGTTGTCACTTTTTGGATGAGTGGTGACCTTTCTAAAGAGTTGTGACTTTTGAGAAGGGTTGTGCATTTTATGATAATTTTGATCTATTTTGAGACGATGGTTTCCTCTCTGGTTGTATTTCATTCCTCAAGTTTGAATTTTGAATCGACAATGAACCATTCATGTTGATTTTAATTATATCATTATAAATTTAATGAAAGATATTAGCCCCTCTTATTCTCAAACTAGGGAACATGTTTGCGCTTCGCGCGAGGATTAATAGATGTGTTAGGATTTTTTTTTCTTTTGGATTAATTATATGATAATATTATTTGAGGAAATCATTATCTTTTCATTTGAAATGATGATGCTTGATGAAACTTATCAACTTTAGTATCTATTTAATATAAGAATAATACATTCTTAATGAATAAGTCAAAATATATGCTCTATTAAAAAAATACTTTATTTTCATTGCTTAAATATATAAAGAAATACATCATCAACGGCTGATAATTAGTTATTAGACTGATGGTTAGAGAATATATTCTCTAATCATAAATTATTGCATCTCCCTATTACATAGAAGCCAATACATATAAAATGTCATATTATTCTTTGTTGGTTTGATCTTGTGAAGCTTCTCTGTATATATATTTTTTCAACTGCTCTTGTTCCTTTCTCAAATATGCAATTCGATGTTGCATAATATTTTCATACACCAATTTAACCGATTTGCTTGATTCTTCAGTTGTATCTGTATTATAAAATAAATGTTTAGAAGAAGAATTTAATATAGTTATGAATATTATCATGAATATTTTACCTTGACAATTATCCGAACTGATTATTTGGGGGCGATCCTTATTTGTGTTATCCATTGTAGTACTTCTGTATAAGTATTTGTCAAAGTAAGTATAGAGTATTGCAATAAAAGGTAAGTTTTATATAATAATATTGAACATTGAAACCAACCTCAATTAATCAGTATGAGCAGATGGTGACTATGAAGATAAATGGTGTGTGTGGATGTTTACTATTTTTTTGTGGTATTTATACCACTTTTTTCATTAATTGGTTGTGCTACCATTGAATTGTTTTAAATGATGAATTAATTCTTACGATTTTTTAAATGTTTGTGTGAAGATTTTGAAAATAATTGGAGGATTGTTGGGGATTTGGATTGATTTTGTTTTTATTATGATAGATATGTTATGAATTTATTATGGAGATATAGGAAATTAAAAGGTATAGAGGAATTGATATATAAGTTTTCACATTGATCATGTAGATCATGATAAATATTTTAAAATTAAATAATAAGTGTATTGTACAACTTTTTCCATTGGTTGTGATGTTGATTTAATTCTTTTAATTAATGTAATTATTTTTTGTGTTATTTATACCACTTTTTTCATTAATTGGTTGTGATACCATTGAATTGTTTTAAATGATGAATTAATTCTTACGATTTTTTAAATGTTTGTGTGAAGTTTAGTGTGAAGATTTTGTAAATAATTGGAGGATTGTTGGGGATTTGGATTGGTTTTGTTTTTATTATGATAGATATGTGATGAATTTATTATGGAGATATAGGAAATTAAAAGGTATAGAGGAATTAATATATATAAGTTTTCACATTGATCATGTAGATCATGATAAATATTTTAAAATTAAATAATAAGTGTATTGTACAACTTTTTTCATTGATTGAGATGTTGATTTAATTCTTTTAATTAATGTGATTATTTTTTAAAGTGTCAAATTTGTATGTAAAGATAAGTGTCAGTCACTTTTAGAAAGAATAGGCATAAAGTTTGAATTTTCTATTTGTTTTAAGTATTGTGAGAGAGCTTGAGAGTATCGGTAAGAGGGGTAAATATGAGGTTTGCAGTTGCTTGTGTTGTTGATTTGGTATATAAATAAAGGGAAAGGTGGACTAAAATTACTTAGTATGTGTATAGAAAGTAATCCACACATATTAGGACATGATATGATGTTACATAAATCTTGAGATTTAAAATATTTTTTATAGATAAAATGTTAAAACTCTAACAGTAAGAAGTTAACTCGAGTCGATACCATCGTTGCTATCTGTGGATAGCCATGTGGATTGTCCAATTTATAACATGTTTGCTCTGCATCATGGTTGGCATATTTCTTCCACTTGTAAATCGAGTCACCTACATGAGGATTATTTGGTGGAAGAAACATGTCAGCGCCTTTCCTTTGTGTTCCAAAAGATGGATTCATAACCACTATTTCAATAATCTAACCTACACATAGTGGAATATTAATGAGTTGACAGAGAGGGAGATTTTTTTTTTCGGGGTTGAAAAGTAAGGTGGAAAAGATACCTGTCCATTTTAAGTTGCTGATGTCACATTGAATAAATTCCATGTCTAGCTGCAGATAAAATAGTTTAAGAAATGAATGAAACACAAATTAGTACAAGTGAGATTATACATGAAAGGCTACATGTATCAATCAAAACCAATGTAAAAACACCCACTCTCTGACACATCTATTAGGCTATCCACTACATTGTCCAATGCTTTAGAAAGTTATTTCATATGAAGCTATTTCAAAATATTTCTCTGCAAACTGATCTTTGTTCCTAATCTCAATAAAAGTAATCTTCTTGTACAAATATTGATATCTGGTTTATTCAGCTCGTCATTTTGCAAGTCAAATAGATAATGTTTAAAGTCATGTGGTAGTGCTCGGAAAGCAAGATTCTTACCTTAGTTCTCTTTAAAATGCGGCCAACTGGCTCATCCAGGTTAGCAAGCACACAAACTGAGTTTGCAAGACTTGAAATCTATAATTATTTTCAGCAAGATTACTAAAACAAGTATGTGATCTTGCAGTGAAAATTATTTACACGACACTATGTATCATAAGCGAGCATTGACTCAACTATAATCAGGAGAACACCCAATGGAGATGGTGTTTTCTCCAATATGATTCCATCAGTAAGCTGGATAAGGTTATAACATTCCAGAAATCAAGATTACATCGAAGAATGAATTCAAAGATAAATCAGTGATCAAATTTCGAGTCATAACTGGATGCTCTTTATCAGTATTCCCTAAAATTCCAACTTGGGAAAGTTTCTCCATGGTTAAAGATAAAATAGAGTGGAAAATAGTTGTCTATACCATTTGATTTTCCATAAAAGAACATTGTTATGTTTTTCAGGTATACAACTACTGAGAAAGACCAGAGGACCAAGGAAAATTTAGATATTCACTAATATTATTCGTCGCTACTTTTAGGTTGCCTTTAAGCATAAAAAATGAGGCTTCAAGTGCATGAAAGCCACTACCTGGATTCCATTGAAGAAGTACTAGATAAAGGAAATGGGATAGATTGAATAATGGGGCAGATACTATGTGCTACGAATACACCGCTAGTCTTTTGGTTGCAGACTATTCCATAAAGGCAGGTGGTGGAAGGCAATTATAAGTAACTAAGTCTTTTTTTTTTTTGGAATTTATGTTGTGAATGAGTGCAAAGTTCCATTTGACAGATGTTTATAAATCAAAAGGTTCTCCTCTTCAACAACACAAATCCAAAATTGATTGTACCAACAAATACCGCTATGTGTTAAGTTTAGTCATAAAGGCAACTTATGGAAGGCAATTATAAGTAACTAAGTCATCCATTAGTCAACAGCCACTTGAAGCTATTCCTCAAAGGCAAATGGTGGAAGGCAATTATAAGTAACTAAGTCATTTTGTGTGGAACTTATCTCGTTAATGAGTGGAAAGTACCATTTGACAGGTGTTTAAAAACCCAAAGCATCTCCTCTTCAACAACACAAATCCAAAAGTGAATGTGACATGAATTACCTCTATGTGCTAAGTTTTAGTCTAAAAGGCAACTTATGGAAGGGACTTTTAAGAAACTAAGTCATCCATGAGTAAATATCCACTTTGAATTATATATCCCATTCTAGTATTAGTGCAAAGTACCATTTGACAGGTGTATATAATCTATAAGCTTCTCCTCTATAACAACACAAGTCCAAAATTGAATGTAACATGAAATACCTAGATGTGTTAAGTTGTTAACTTAAAGGCAACTTATGGAATGGAATTCACAAAGTTGAGAAAGTTGAATAAACAAAGTATAAAGGATATGAATAAGCCATAAGATGTAGAGTAACTATAAAGGAATTATAACTCCAGCTGATAATATCCATGTTCGCAATGACTTCAATTGTATGTGAATATTTGAAATGAGCATAAAACATCTCTTTAATGTATCATACACTTAATATGAGTTAAATTGATCCAACCCATTGTGATATATTTTAAATAGATTATGATGTGTCATGTAGGATTTTTTTTATGTAAGTAACATGCATTTGCACTACCGTTTTGTGATGTTTATGAACCACAAGGTTCTCCTCATCAACAACACAAATTCGAAGTGTACAAAGTATATCTATTATTGTGGAACCATGTTGACCAGAATCCAACTCTGAAAGGCAAGAATATAGTAAGCGATTGTTAGAATTGATTTAGAAGTTATACCGCGAAGGAAAATTTGGGTAAAGTATGGAGGAACTTACCAAACATATCATGTTAACTCGTCATCCCAGTAGTGATAAACAATATGCAGCTCTATAAATTCTCCTGTATTGAACAGAGAGCACATAATCTAAAAGTAAGTTGACAAAAATGGAAGAATCATTACAATAGAAGATATACTACTTCAGGTACATTGAATTTTTGAAAAGCTTTACTATCTCAAATAAATATTTTTTTTTATTTGTTTGTACAATGAAATCACACAGGAGAGCAAACAATATGAAGGTAAATTGAGGAATCATTCCACAAGAAGATTTATTTCTTCAGGTAAATCAAAATTTTGATTTGTTTATATAAATGAATTCATTAGAATATAATAATTTATTATTAAGAGAACAGAGAGATTATGGTGAAAGATCATTGATTTTTCGTCAAGTAAGTAGTCTGTTCTAATTGTGAAGGTCACAGTTCAAAGTGGCTGTAAAATGAATAGTAGGAAAGAGCACAACTCTGTACGTACGACTAGATAGCAAGCACGAAAGGAATAACTTGAACAACGTGGGGATTGATATAGGGGTACATAAGAGAAGAAAAAATAGATCTGATTTTGTTGACAAAGGCATCGTATGAAAACAACCAAATAGATTAATAATAGAAGTTGTCTAAGTTTGGATAAAACCATACAAGTATGAATATCATCACTATGGACAACATGCGCTACTTATTAAACTAAACTTGAAATGGTAAAAGGACGAAACAACTTAACTAAGCTGAAAGGCGGGTTGTTATTATACTAAACTAAAAATTAAGGGTTGTTATTATACTAAACTAAAAATTATAAAAGGACAAAACAACTAAAGTTAGCTCAAACAACAGAAAAGAATCAGAAGCAACACTAATCCCTCTACTCTTCCACTTATTTGTGTGTTGAACACTTATTCCTCGTCATTTGTGACCAACACTAATCCCTTTACTTTTTGACCTTATTTGTGTCTGCAACGCTTAATTCCTCACCATCTATGATTAGGTTTCTTCGTTTCCTACTCTTAGCACCATTTGTGACATGTAGTTCATCCTCATGATCTTCCAAGTCAGTCAGTAACACATCAACAGATACCTGATTGTTCTACAAAAAGTAAATTTATCAACATATTTATTAACCATGTTAATTTTTAAATTGATTTGAAGTTGCATATTAAAACATTAAATGTAATTACCATCTCTTTGGTCAATCCGTTGGTTCCCTGATCCTTTGGGGTGGTTTCATTGTTGGATAAGTTCTTCCCCTGGAAAAAGAACAATAGGCAAAATATATTACTAAGTAAGGTTAATTGTAAATTAAAAACTCATAGTCTATATTGCAATACCTTTTCTTCTTTCCTTAGTTTGTATTGTACTTCCAAATTATCATCTGTAATCCAAAGCTTTGATATTGTAAAATTCTCAAGCCCTTCTTTCATATTATAATGATTTAATCTTAGTTTAAAAAAAAATTCTTTCCCGCAGAGGCTTTGGACTTGGACAGGCACATCATTGTTAGCCATGGTAAGCTTGTTGAACAACTTGTGAGCCGATGTATCAATGAATTTCTCAGCCACATCATTAAATATGATAAAAGTAGTGTCTCCAGTCCTATCTGTCACTTTTAGGTGTATCTTGTACCTATGTTTAGATAATAAGTTAGATTGATTCACAACATATAAAATCCTAGTTCATAGTCCTTCACAAATCCTTACCTGACCAAAGGAAACTTGCAATCTTTATTGCAATTGTTGCATCGATAGATACTATTTGTTGGTTCAATCTTCTTCGAACACACATTGCATGAAATGTAGTACCAACCAAAATAGTTATCTATTTCCTTTATCTTGCTCTTCACGGTAACAATGTATTCCTACAGTTTTAAATAAATACCATGAAATAGCGTAACGATCCTGTTTAAATGGGAAACCAAAAATTCGAGAAGCATAATAAGAAAAGAACCTGTAGTTCAGAGCTCCATTCAGCCTCCAACAACTCCTTAATGTCCATACGGTTCATAAACATCTCTTCCTCAATAGGAAGACTGTTAACATTAGAGCTTTCGATAACTTGAAGTTCTGTGGACATGGTGGAAAATTTTGGAGCCAAAGATCTTATGTAATCTATATCAAGATTTACATAGATTTTGCTTGCATAGGTGGTGGAGAAGCTAACCTCACCTATTATCAATGTATGGGTTAAAAATAAAAGTATGGCATTTATTCGAAACATTAGCAGTTAAATTCCTAGTATCTACAACTAAATCGGAAATAATTACCATAAAATTCTTTCACCGTTGTAGAAGTCACTATCACTATATATGGGCCAGCATCATTGTTATACAAATAAGGAGAAAACTTCTCCCCAAGTTCTTCCCATAAGGTAATTTTTGCTTTAGCTGAACTATGCAGACAAAACATAAATCGGTAATCAAATAATTCTATTGTTAGGAGATAACAAAGTAAAGCAACTTAAAATGAGATGAGTGACTTACTAATTTGTAAGAATGTGGATATCCCTCTTCTTCTATTTTGAACCAACACTCTCGATATCACCAATTCCATATAAACAACCAACCACATCTACGAATATTGAAGAAGAAGATTCGGATGTAAGTGTTGTATTCCAATAGTTTAGGCAATTATTTTCCATTTACACATAAATAAACTACCAACCAACCACATCTATGATTATTGAAGATGAAGAATCGTATGTAAGACTCGTATTCAAAGAGTTTAGGGTATTATTAAACATTTACACATCACTCTGAGGTTAGAGTATCAATCTATAATGTGATAGGTACCGGTTAAATTTAAATAGCTAGTTTAGCCATATTCCGTTTTATATTGATAGTGTTTCTCTGGAATATAATGTTTTTGAATGATGAAGTTCATCCTTTTTCAAAATTATCAATTTTATTAAGTATGTGATAGGAAATTACTGATATATCAAGAATAGATAATATACATTAGAAGGGAGTTGTCATATAGGACAGAAAGAGCAAACCTATATCAAGGTTGTGAATGTCATCAAACAGAATATCATGAGTTTATCTTAGTAATAAATTTTGCATCTACGTATAACTAAAAATGTAATTGGTAAGAATTTAAATATAAATATAGACCTGATAAGACAGTGTTGTTGTTCACCCTTGAGTCAATCACATCTGGATTAATAAATTCAAAACTGTTTATTGGAATTTCAACAATATTTTTAGACAAATTCTTGATTGCAGTTGAGGCAAAGAAAATGATTTTCAATGAGTTTTGAACAAGTCTATATCCCCCATGCTTTCAACAACTTTGAAGTTCTTGATGATAAAAATACAGAACCTTCACTCAACATGTCTTTGAACCTGTTAACCTGAGTTTTCCTAATTATACCATGCATCAAATTACCTTGACAGAAGAATAAATTAGTAAGTAATTTGAGAATTCAAACTTCCAAAAGTAATATGTAATTGGGAGAATGAATCAATGGAATACGTACCTTTTCATCAATAAATATCATATCCATACTGATCAACTCACCATTTTTCTTGGGATTAATGGCATCCCACATTCTACAAAGTCTTACTCTTATTGTAAAATCATCTCGACCAGTAACCAAGTTTGAAAGAAAAGAAGTCGTCATTGTAAAAACTCAATTAGAAGGAATAGAGACAATGTAAATTTGAATATGGGAATGATTCACTAACCATCTATATATACTACAAGAATAAGGGTTATGAAAGGGGAGAATAAATCAACAGAGTAATTAGCAGAGCAATTATCACAAGATTAATACACAATTAAAGATATTACAGTTACAAATAAGGAAGATAAAACAATGGATTTTATGGAAACGTGCCTCATAAGTTCTTGGGAGGAAGAAGCTCGACAGTAGATATAAAAAGAATGATTCTTGGGAGGGAGAAGCTCAACAGTAATTGAGAACGTGATGTTAAAAAAATGACTGACCTGGGTCATTATAGTCCTGTATATTCAATTGGATCATTAAATTTGTGTACATGGGTTGGGCTTTATTGTAATTTAATATTATTTGTATTTAATAGGTAACATGTGGGCTGGAGTTAATCAATTATATTGTGGGGTAATTTTTATGTGATTTAATTATTTACCTATTAAATGGTGGAAAAATTAGGAATCAATCTAGCTTCAGAACCATTCCATAGTAACATAAGTCATATGAGGTTAGAAAGTAGTACACATTAATGAGTTTATTGATTCCGTTGTTGATACTTTTTTCAACATGTCAACTCTGCAGGTCTTACAACTGTGAGTCCAATGTAGATAAATGTTGTAAACCAAATAAGTATAATATAAATGGTAATGAAATAATATTAATTGGTTCTTATCTGAAATTCCTTTAGTTATATAGTATTTGTGTGAGTTCCTGGTACTTCATCTACATCATCAGTCTTCAAGTGTATACCTATTTGTCCCAAAACAGAGCACTGTTAGCTGAACAATTATGAATTTATACAGTAAAATAATATTATGGAATGAAATAAAGAAATACTTTGTTTCTATTTCAGCTTGAGGGCATATATTTTGAAATACTTCTGTGTAAACAATATTTTTAATGAACACAGGATCTTCTATGTCGTCTTCAACATTTAGTATAGTTAATCCTTGTCTTGTTGTTACTCGGGATAGTGCTACATATAATTGGCCATGAGTGAATACTTGTTTAAGAAGATACAATCCAACATGGTTGAGAGACCATCCTTGACTTTTATTAATTGTCATAGCAAAGCATGGTGCTATAGGAAGTTGTCGTCTGTTAAACTTGAATGGCCACTTTGAATCATTAGGAGACATAATAATTCTTGGTATTGTTGCTTTCGAGCCAATGTTCTTTTCGGAGATGATATTTGCGCTAATAGACCAGTTACCAAGATGTGTGACAATCAATCTTGTTCCATTGTGTAGTCCTTCACTTTGATTTAGATTCCTGAGAAGCATAACTGGAGTGCCTACTTTTAAGTGTACGTCATGATTAGGAATTCTCGGAAATCTTAAGTTGTTTAAAATTTCTGTTGGGTACAACAGATCTTCATCATTAGTGTTGACACTTGCTATTCACACATTGTCTGAGCTAAAATATGTTCTTCCTTCACCTGATATCATTTGCATAATTGTATCATTCAATTCATGGACCATTTCATTTTTAGGAGTAAGTATTGCTCTTTCTTGCAAATATGTTGGGTCATTGTACTTCTGCAAGAGGGATGGGTAAACTGCCTCGACGATTGACCCGGTTGGATCATTGGATGGCATTATACATATATAATAAGGTCATTGTCAACATCACTATAAAAGGATCCATCCCCAATTTGTAACAACCATTTGTCGAAAGTAGTAATTTCAACGGCCTCAGAATCAGATACTCTTCCACAACAAAGTTGCATATTTTGTTTCAGCTCATAAATTGTAAAGAATGGCCACAAATATGAGGAGTTGAGTGATGCATCTAGAATATCAACTCGTGTTCCTTTTGGAATCACTGGTAGTATTTGACGAAAATCACTACCAAATATGATTGTAAGGCCTCCAAATGGTTTATCTGAGCTGTTTTCATATTTTACTCGGAGGATATCTCGCAAGGTCCTGTCTAAGGCTTCAAAACAAAATTTATTTGCCATTGGTGCTTCATCCCAAATGATTAAAGATGTTTTCAGAAGTAGTTCGGCTAACTGACTTTCTTGTCTTATTTCACAAGTTGATTCTGCACTGATGTCCAAAGGAATATGAAATCGTGAATGTGCTGTCCTACCATTTGGTAATAACAAAGTCACTATTCTGGAAGTAGCAACTAGAAGAACTATTTTTTATTCTGATCTCAACTTGGAAATTATTGTATTCTATAAAAATGTATTTCCGGTACCACCATGTCCATTTATAAAAAATAAGCGGCCTTCTTCATTTACAATTGATGTTATTATTGCTTCATAAGCTATATTTTGGCAATCATTTAAGAGAGCGAATGATTTATCATGTACATCCTTTAAGCAACCTTTGTCATATTCTAGTTCCTCATTGATTAGACGATTCCCTGTGTCATTCATCAAAGTAGAATCTGGAAGTGGCATTCCATGCATGTCTTTCAAACTTTTTCCCATCTTCATAAGTATGGTTTCTATCTCAAATAACGTATATGATTCAAGTTGTTTTTCAGTTAACTGTAAATCTTCCAATTGAAATCTCTTTCGTTGTAATGATGTTATATCTTCTGATAAAATTTCATAGTTGCTCCTCCAAAGTTTGGATGAATCAGACACTTGATAGTGAATTAGTATCGTCACAAACAGATTTCTCAGCTCATTTCCTGATGCCCAACATGCAGCTTCAGCCAAGCAGTCATTCCATTCTTTATCATCCTCCAATAATCCCAATGCGTAGCATGCCTCCTTATAAGTATGATACCGAACTCCATTAATTGTTCTTATGCTTTCAAAGGAAGTGCTTCCTTTCACAAAAGTAAGTAGCATTCTCATGTAAAATCGTTCTCTACTTGCAGGATGCGCGAAGTAAATTCTACCAATTGACTTTCCCTTTTTTCTTCTAGTACATCTTTTACCTGTTGCATCCCAGACCCAACGCGTAGGAAAATCTGAATATGTTAGGTCTCGCGCATCCTCATATTCTTTGTTTGCCTTAAACTATTCCGTGAATTTTATATTTACTATATCGGGTCTGTTAAGTATGCTTTCAGGACACCCTTTTTCTTGGAATACTATGGTGTTTTCTCCCTATAAATGGAAATGGCAAACGCTCAACTGCTGGCTCTCTATGATATATGTCAAATTTAAAGATCCTCCAGCAAGCTTCTGTAGCTGATATGTATCTACAATCTAGATATCTTTTGATCTTATCACGTTCTGTGGTAGTATCTGAACATTCTATACCGATTGTTGCTCTATCAGATCCCTTATTGACATATTTAAATAGGTACTTCATCGATATTGAGTAATTGCATAACTTGACATTTATATGTGCATCAAATTTGACAATCAAATTCCTGTTATAAGGGACGACATATCTGTTATCTAAAAAGACATTATTTTATTGGCTTTTGTACATGTGTTTCTTCTCCTATAAATTGGGAACCCATCTGTATCAAAAGTTGTTTGATTGTTGAACTTCTTTGGGAAATGCTTGCTGCACTTTCCTTGTTTCATACATGGGCATCCTGGATTGAGGTCTCCACAAGGTCCATGCATCATGTAGTTCTTCACAACATTATAACCATCAGGATCAACATCCATATCAGGTATTCCAGCAGTTATCATTGTGTTGATATGATCTATATATGGACTTTTTAATGTGGGATGCCGGAAGAGTAGTGTATGTGCATGAGGTGGTCCTCTTTTTTGAAACTCAATTGTTTATTAACCGACAGAGTTAATGGTATAATTGTTAGGATGCCGAAAAAGTAAGCATTTGTTTGTGTTTTACCAAAATGTAAACGCTTTAATTAATAACTGATGCATTATGTTAGTATGTTTAAGTTTGAACTTACATGCGATTATTTTTCCAAAAAGTTGTTGCTTTTTTAGATCTTGCATCAGTTGGAATAATTTGATTTGGAACACTCTGCATATGATGTCCACCATGTTATCATCACCAGATTGGTCTATTAAGTGAAGCATTTCATTTATTTCGGGCCACTTTGGATTGCATGTGAAAGTGAGGAACAAATCTGGATATCCAGCCCACCTACAAATTGCCATTGCATCTTGATAATTTTGTGCCCGATAGCAGGTCCTCCAGTGTGAGATGAAGGCATAATAACTGTTTTTCCTACCAGTGAACAATCTGAATCACCACGAACAATGGTATCCATTAAGCCAGAGTAAAGAGCAGCTCTGAGTTTTGTTTGATTATTCCGAATATAACTAAATCTTTCTTCCTTGATTGACATGTAACCGTCAACAATGTATTGTTGTAATAGTCTACCAGCTAATAAGAGAGTCTTACCCTCGTTAAGCCTTTGTTGTATTCTAAAGCAATAAAAGTCTCTCATTGATAATTTTTGTCGTTTGTAAGTCTTGTTGATCACATCTGCCAAATTTATTCCAAGTCTATATCCATCTTCGCCATATGGGTGTATTAATGGGTATGTCATAGACATAAAACTTAGTGTAGATTTGTAATTCTTTGAAGTCCATTTTTCCTATGCTCTACAATAATATCTCGCTGGAAATTTTCTTCCGTAAGATCACCCACTATTAATCAAGCTACTTCAGAAGTTGTGGGTATATTATATTGCCGACTATCTGTTGTCCTGTTAGATAGGAGACGTAGGCAAAATTCACATTCAGGATTCTCTTTATATCTATCCATAACCATTCGAAATGTTTTTACCAATATATTA
This sequence comes from Solanum verrucosum, assembly GCF_900185275.1. Lineage (NCBI taxonomy): Eukaryota > Viridiplantae > Streptophyta > Magnoliopsida > Solanales > Solanaceae > Solanum > Solanum verrucosum. The sequence continues at coordinate 1,886,584 of NW_026020175.1, forward strand.
TGTGCGTCCAACATTTCAAATAAGCCATGAACAATTTTGGGATCAATGTCTCCTTGCAACAAACAATTCATTCTGTTGTTTATCTCATTTTCAGTATCATATATATATAGCTGAGCAAACTGGGGTCTTTTACCAATTTCAGGCAATAAAGATCCTATACGATGATAATTTTGACCACTCATCCTGAAAATGTATGGCCCCTTTGAGCGATTGATAGATCCATCAACTCGGCCACCGATGGATGTAAATGCAAATATTGAGTTATAAGCCCTGATATTTTTTTGAAAATTCATACCTAGTTGTCCAGATTTTGTACCCAAAAGATACTTGAGATAAGGTGGTGGTTCGCTCAATAAAGGAAGTTGTACACGACCTCCTCCTATACAACAAAATGAGAATATCGGTTTTGTTGTTTGTACTATTTTTGTTGTCCGTTCTTCATACCATAACAGAGCTCCACAATATTGGCATGTAAACTTTGGGGGCCAAAATTCCAAGTTGTTGTGTAATGGGCTGTCAAATTTGAACATTTAAATATAAACATAATCATTTTATAGGTTGTTAATGATTTATTTATTCAGTTTCTCATATGAACAATAAGTCGAACTTTGACATTTAGTTAAGAGATAAATGGGGATGCATATTAACATACCATTTTGATGAATGGGAACATGTCTACTTGTAAACTTTGTCAACTTTGCCAACTTTGTGAATCTATTCACAAAACGTATGAGCTGAATTATTAATTTTTTTGGATGGTTCTTGTATTGTTCTTCAATTAAAGCAACCTTTCGCATTGAAATACTTGCATCTGGTGTTTTTGAGAGAGCCCACTTCTTTATTCATTCGACTACACTCCCCTGTTGATGCATTTGCATTTTCTTTTTGTTTTAGCATCCGTTCTTGGGAAGCTAATTCTGGTAGTAGCTGTTGTAGGAGCTTAATTACCATTGAAATATTCACCGAGCCACTGTATTCTTTAATGGTAGCAGATAGCAATTCCATTGAACCTGTTATATTTGTTTTGGTAGAATATAATATGTTAGAAGTAGATATTTTGGCTATATCCAAATGTAATTTTTGATACAGTATACCCCGGTGCTATTGAATATGTGAGAGTACTTGTCGGAGTAGAAGCTCATCTGAAAGGCAATATGTGTTCTGAAGAATATTATTCAAGTAGAGTAGGAATCAATATACAAACCACTGTAAATCAAAACACTCACCGAGATGATCTCTAAGAAATTGAATGGATTGCAATGTGTGAATCTGCTGCTGCGTTAAGTTTTTTGAATTATTAAAAAAGTAAATAAACGTCTCCCCTTTCTTGAATGTGCACTCTATTTAATTTGAAGATAAAAAAGAAATGGATGATCGAATGGTGGTAGAATTTGAATATGATGAATGAGTGATTGAATGGCTATAATTTTGAGTGTGATGAATTTGAATATGAATAGAGGGAAGATATGAGAATTGCCTGGGCATTTAATAGGAGTGAGTTGTATTTGATTTGTTGATAAAATGTAATTGAATAAGATTGCGAGGAAGATTTGGGGCTTGGCTGGTCATTTAATAACATAGATTTACCAAATCATCTGGATGGGTAACTGATATTAGCTATAATATTTCAGGTAATGCACACCTACAAATGTGATATGGAATGACTACAAAATGATGAAAATGCAGTCAATTCATACATCCCCTGTAACCCAACTTGCACTGTCTGTAGAACGAATTGTCACCAGCTTAGCCCACCTTTAACCGTTCTCCTTTTTCATAAGTAGTTGCAGTAGGTAATTTACAGACATACAAATTAGCATAATCGATTGCTTAATTTACTTCTGAATATATATTACTTCTTCATGCACACTTTTTGCTAAAAGGAGTTACAATCTCCCAACAATACTGCAAGATGAGAAATTGGCATTATATGAAAACATGTCATCCATGTGATGCGCGTAACTTGTAGACAGACATGGCTAACAAATTGTGTCCTGTTGACATAACTGGATTCTCCATTTCTGTTAAATAACACATAGAAAATAAGGATAACATGATTAAAATCAAACACAAACAACCAAAAAAGTTCTCAGAATTCTCTTGCAGTAGCTCATTTGATACATTCCTTCTCTTTAATAATATATATTAGAAGATTCTTCTTTGAAATACAACAATAACCGTCTGGCTATATGGCATTGGTTACGGGACATTGGCATACACACAAGTCAAGAGCATCAATATTGAGTGCTTGATGAGAAAAAACTCATCACCTCTTTTAAAATTGCAGGGTGATAGAGGGTTTTACGGGATTGAAAGTCGTGAACTTGGGTGCTTGCAGGAGGTATTGGTCAGGCACGGGCAATTGTTATGAAGATGAATTCACTCGTTTCTGTTCTGTATCTATATGATGTTGCCAATACCCCTGGTGTAACAGCTGATATTAACCACATGGACAAGGTTTACTTCAAATGAAACCATGAACACCGAAATTGGAGCAGTAATGAAAAATAAAGTTGTCAAGTTAAAGGTCATGAGAAATGATGACAAAGAACAACAAATACTGCACTGTCATTAGTAGTACATGTTTTGCGAAAATAAAAATCACCAATTATAAGTCATGGTAATACAAGGGTCAAATAAAATTGATATTAGTAACAATTAATTGGGTGTCAAGCGTCAGGTTATACATATATAGGGCTTGAAAACATAATAAAGGAAAATCACAATGATATCAACCTTCTTGAATTTAAAAATTGGTAGGCAACTGGCTTCTAAATTTTTTGAGCCTCTACAATTGGAAGGATATACACAAGTTAAAATGTAGAAAAGGCTCATCTTCCTGGGCCATTGCATTGTTTTCTGCTCAAGAAAATGTCCTGCTCTTCTTATAGTCTTTAGCTACTGATGGTGAACGGTTTTGTTATCCTCTTTAGATACTGATGGTGAAAGTCTGACCTCAGCTGGAAACATAAACGCCACGGAAAATGTAATAATTGAGAAGAATCAATGAACTTGCATCACATAGGAGGAGATTATCTTCAACTAAGTTGTTTTCACCTGCACAACTACACATTATAATCGATCCTTTAGTATGTAGGTATAAGAAAAGTAACCTTCAAAAATTACAAGTCTTTTACATAGTACACACGATATTTGGTGATGAATTGAAACAAATAGAACATGATACCAAAATATTAATACAAACTCACCACCTCGGTGTTAGTTGGTTGCATTTTCATCATTGATGAAGAAGTTCTGGTTCTATACTAACTTGAGCGCCTTTATTAGTTTTGTGGTACAAAGAGTAAATACAACATTCAGAATAGGAGATGAACATTCAAATAACTGTATTGATAAAATCAACAACTTTCTTCTTCTTTTTTTGTTTTGTTTTGTTTGTATCGAGAAGTGACAGAAATTTAATTTACATAAGCATGATTTATGAGCATCACAAACTCAAGAAAGTTCATATTTAAGATATTTACAGTGGATGCTACACAAATTGTTTTTACAAACTAAAACTTGGTATTGCAATACCTTTTTCTCTTTCCTTAGTTTGTATTGTGCTTCCAAATTATCATCTGGTATCCAAAGATTGGATATTGTAAAATTCTCAACCCCTTCTTTCAAGTGATACTTGTTTAATTTTGTAGACATGGTGGAAAACTTTTGAACCAAACATCTTATGTAATCTATATCAAGATTTACATAAATTTTGCTAAAAAAATCTCGTTTTGCATATTGTAATCAAATTTATACCGTTTATTTACAACACCCAGCTTCCCACTTCAGTAAAAGCTTAAAAAAATCAGAAAAGGTAGGCAACAAAAGGCAACAATAACAAAAAGCTATCCTTTTATCAGCATATAAACTTAACTGAAAACAAAAAAGATGAGCTCATAAAGCTTACATGACCATGAGGCTCAATTTTCCAAATACGAGTTGTTTGATCCACAGAACCTGAAGCTAATTTTGTGCCACAGCAGTTTCATGCAACCGAATGCACCTTTAATAAATTAAAAAAAAAACGTAGAAGATAAAGTATCACATAGTTATACAGTTAAGGAGCAAACTTCTCCCCAAGTTCATCCCATAAGGTAATTTTTGATTAAGCAGTACTATGCAAAACAAATATAAATTAGAATTTAAAAATGAAAAATTCATTTGATTCATCTAAATGTAATTAAAAGCTACTGAAGTTATCATCTATTAGTAGACATGTGCCAATAATGTAGAAGCTTAGAATATGTAAGCAAAATAATTTCAATTGAGTTCCCGTTCAGTAGCACTTAAGATTAGCAATCATAAAAGTATTTAACAATTATCCTGTAAGAAGATAATGTACTAAAACTAATTAAAATGAGATGAGTGACTTACTAATCTGTAACAATGTGGATGTCCATTTTTTTCCAGCGCTTTCCATATCACCGATTCTGTATAAACAACCAACCACATCTACAAATCAATTTCAAATACTGATCAACTGCCCATTTTTGTTGTTCCGTATAAACAACCAACCACATATACAGATCAATTTCATTTCAATACTGATCAACTACCCATATTTTTTTGGGATTAATGGCATACCAGAGTGTACAAAGTCGAACCCTTATCATGAAATCATCTCGACCAGTCATGAAGATCAAAACAGAAAACGTAAGATCTACATATATGGCAAGAATTAGGGTATGTAAGGCCACAAAAATTAATTAACAGTAATGATTCACAGATTAATAAAAATTAAAAACATTTCAGTTACAAATCATGAAGATCAAAATAAAAAACGTAAGATCAAAACAGGAAATGTACCTTATGAAACTTATGAAGATGGGAGGGAGAAGGTCGGCAACTGAGGGAATAACTTCTACCAAAGATAAAAATAACAGACGCCTAATAAACTAACCTATTCAATTGGATAATTAAGGTGATATTAGTGGGCTGGGTTTGAAACGTTTTGGATGGGCTGGGTTTTAGAGGTTGTGGACTGATGCTGAGTAAATAATAACTCATATTTATTGTGATTTTTTAGGTGTTTTGGGCTGCTGCAGAGTAATTAATTACTCCCTTTTAATTCATTGAAATTTTTTATTTTTTATTTGGGAAAAACTCATATTTAATTTTTAATTAAAAAGTAAAATAGATAATTGTAAAATTCCAAATGTTGGCCATGGAGGCTGCCACATCAGCGTTTCTAGTTTCAGATTTATATATATATATATAGATGTGTGTTCCATTATTATTTTAGAGTTAGTAACTCATAAGAAGATCTAATTAGTTCTTTAAACAAAATTTAAATCATATTTTAAAAATTGAAAATATTTTTGACAATAAAAACAACTTAATAAAGAAGAATAGCAAAAATATAAGAAATAAAAATAATTACAAGTAATTAGGAGAATCAAGAATAGCTACAAGTAACTATAGTTATAAGACTCTAACTTTTGCCTATATTAACCATTAACAAAGAATAGAAAAGTAACCATTGAACCATTTCAACTTTTATGAATAAAGAATGTGAAAGGTTAAGAAGAAGTATGTGAAAAATGTGTGATAACATATCTCTCTCTATATATATACTACTTTAAAAGCATGAACTCCCTGACTTGAATATTAAATTACAATAATATTCTCAACTTAAAACATCCAATTTAGTATATCTTTTATATTTTATACAATATTATATTTATTTAATTATTTATATTATAAAAATATATCAAAAGCATATATCTTTTCATAGTGAAAATTGTAACTTTTTCAGAAAGTGTGATTTCTCCGATGAGTTGTGGCTTTTTCAAAGGGTTTCAACTTTTCAGGATGGTTGTAACTTTTTCAAAGAGTTCTAATTTTTTTGAAAGGTTGTAACTTTTCTATGAGTTGTCACTTTTTGGATGAGTGGTGACCTTTCTAAAGAGTTGTGACTTTTGAGAAGGGTTGTGCATTTTATGATAAAGCACGACAAGCATATGTTCATACTATCATTGTTGGCTATAAATAGCAGGTTCCCTCACATTTTTAAACTTCGAACACCCAATTTAGTACATATTATATATTTGTTTATATTATAATATAAAATATATTAACAGAAAGCATCTTTTCACATTGAAGATTATGACTTTTTCAAAGGGTTGCGTAACCGCGGGGATACAACAGTCTGAAGGAACGTAAGAGTTGAAGAAGAAAGTTTAAAGGTAAAAATAAAAAAAAGGAATAAAAAGCCTAAAAGTATGAAAGAAAATATAAAAGTAAATTTCTAAATTCTAAGGGTGCCACATAGGCGGGCCTAGAATTATATATATATATATATATATATATAAGTTTAGTAACCTTATTCTTTTTGGGGTTACTAAACTTTCTTATTAATCATGAAATATCATTACTCCTTTTATTTCAAATTAATTGAATTGTTGAGACATTTTTTATTTTTCAAATTAACTTAATTGTTCAATTTTCAAGACTACTTTTAGAATGATCTTCCAATTAATTAATATTAATTTAATGTTTAGTTATTTTAATCATCAATTTGACAATAATTAATAAGGGTGCAAATGGAAAGTTATACCTAATTTATGTCTTAAATCTTCTTTTCTTAAATGGTGTGAAACACTTCAACAATTTAATTAATTTAACCCACCCCCACCCCACCGGCCACCCACCCATCTTCTTCTTCTCCGTCGATCTTAACAGTCACCTCCATGCTTCTTCTTCTTCTCCGTTCCCTTTCCACTAGCCGCTGCGCCTTAACGCCAATCAACCATAGCCTCCACCCCTTTCTTCTTCTCCATTGAATTTTATCCCTTCCACCGGAGTCAGTACACCATTATTGTCCATCTAAGCTAATTTCTCATTCACCTTTCATTCTAATTGCATCAAAACCTTCTATTCGTTATCTTTATCTTCTTTCCACTAATGATTATTTATAGCAATTACAAGAAAAAGTAGACTTTTACAGATAAAAAAATAATCAATTGCTTCACCGAAATATTATTTTTATCGAAAACAATGGAAATTTGTCGAAATATTTGAGACTTTAATTAGATTTACATAGAAAAAGAAAAAGGAAAAAACACGAGAAGAATTGGAGAGATGGGAGAAAAGATGGAGGGGGTGGGGTGGATGTGTAAAAAGATGGGAGTAGTTGCAGAGAGGGATGATGGGGAGAAGACGATTTTTTTAAAATTTTTTAAATTAATTATTATTTATACTATTTATTAATTAGGTTTATTAGTTGAAAAGAAAAAGGGAAAAATCATTTCCAATGGTTTAACGCGCTTAAGGACCGTGAAATACATATTTTTTGCCATGTAAACATTTTGTGTCCAATATGAACTATTTTTGAACATATAAGGTGTTCAATAGGTATGAGGCTAAATTGAGGTGTCTAAGTGAAATATGTGGACAATTTTAAGGGGGCGCATATGACTTAAGCCAAGCCACGATGTGTTTTAACCAAGATTATATGCAACATTACTCAAATCAACCCCTGGCACATCTGGTAAGGTATTTTAATTGAAATTTGTTGAAATATAATTAATGGAGAACTTACTATTGTATTTGAATCATCTGATATTCAAGGGATATCAAAGAAGGAATTTTGTAGTATGCTCTTGGTGCAAAATTTTTCTAAGGAAGCACGCCTACGGTTGAATTGAGAAAGTTTTTTTCCATAACAATTGTAGATAGGGATGACAATGGAGCGGAGTAGATGTGGGGCAGGGTGGGTTTAAGCTTTAGAAAGGTGAAAGGTGGCTTGCCCAACCTAGACATTGTAACTGAAAGTCCTACCTACTTCTCTTCTAGGCTTAGGGTAGTCCTAGACTACCTGCTTCTTTGCTGGCTTGGGAAAGACCCGCGGGCTATGGATTCCACTAATAGAATGGGACTATAACCAACCTTCCATGGTCTAGGGTCAAGGACAATACAAATTGTGGCTTGGAGTATCTAAGGAACGGTAGTCGTTTAGTGCGACAACACTCTGGCTTCATGGACCTAATTTTTAGGGACGGACTCGCTAGTGTCCCAGGGGTGACACTACACACTGAATTGCCCACAACACTATTTTTCCACCTATGCAGGGCAGAGCGGAGCGAATTTAAGGTTATGCGGAGCGGATTGAAGTGAGTTTTTTTAAAATTAATGTGGAACGAGGCGATTTGCGGATATATGTGATTTTATATGAGTTCAAACTTAATTTTAATTTTTTACATGTTATAAGAGTGATACAACATTATTTATTAAGATAATTTATTTAAAACTACAAAAAAAATTATGATGGATAAGGTATACCATGTAATAGTTCTATAAGGGATTTTCTACTATATAATAAAAGGGAGTTTATGCCCTAATATAATATATAATATTCAAGATTGAGACTTTTCCCATTTATGCTAATTAGAGAGCAACACGACATAGAGCGTAGAGGCTGATCACCAAAGACTTGCGCATAAGCTAAATGTAAGAGCTGAAGTTTAGGAGTTCATTTAGAATCCACGACCAACACTATAGATCCAAAATTACAAGTAAAGTAACAGTTGAAGCCAAAAGTTCAGTGCATGTGTATAATCAGTTTAAGCTCAGAACAATCCTTTCCTTCCGAAATCTTTTCTATGATTTCCTTTTGCTAACATCAAAACTACAAATTCAAAATATTTGTAAACCCAGAAGAAACAAAAATTCCATCAAATATCATGGAAAGAAAAGTCCAAGTTACTACTAATGAAATCCACCGGAGAAACAATATTGAGTAGAAGTGGAAAAAGAGAACTCACAAAGTATAGATAGATCAGATAGATCGGCCGAAATAGAGAGCTTGAACAAAATCTTCAGCAAGCGCGACCAAAAAGACTGATGGGAAAGAGGAAATCCCAAATTGGAAGAAGAACATGAGGAATTTACAAAGGAGAAATCGATGTTGAAGTCGTAATGGTTCTTAATGCTGTGAAACCTTCTAAATTCATATAAGAACAAGCACCGCTTGGAGAACCAGAGAAAGGAAAAGACAAATCTACCCTTTGAGGAAGCACACATGACGACGAAGAGCAGGTTCTTGTTAGACTCTTCTAATATATACTAGATAATGGTGCCTGTGCTATGCACGGGCCCAATAATATAAATGGTATGTTTTGGAGCTAATAACGAAGTTTTTGAAGCGATTGTTTGCGGGGGATAAAGGAATAAGTTTTTTTTATCACAAACCTGTAGTTTCTTTGACACTATTTAAGGCATAATAAGACTATCCACATATAAATTTTTGAAATATTTTATGTTGTCAATTATCATGATTTATAGTATTTTTATGATAGATTCACTTCAAGAATCAGTGGAATTTTTTGTATTTTAAAAAAAACATATTTTATGTTGTCAATTATCATGATTTATAGTATTTTTACGCAATTTTTAAAAATAAAAAAAACACAAAAAAAAATAAGACAAATAAATTAAAATGGACCCAATATATATTATTTTTGTTGTCTCAATTTATGTGACACAAATAAAATTTGGAGAGTCATCCAAATTTTCATATTTTTAAAAAAATGTTTTAAGTTATTAATTATTGTGATTTATAATATTTTTATGTAACTTTCAAATAACCTACATTACTGGTCACTTTGTACTAATTATGTGATATGGATAAAATTACAAAATTAACCCTTGTAAAATGTCTTTTAGATATTTTAAGTTATTAATTATTATTATTTATAATACTTTTTTGATAATTTTAAAATGATATGTGTTATTTTTTCTGTCCCAATATATGTGAGCCTGATATAATTCTGAGAGTGAACCTATTTTATTATATAGCTTTTAAATATTTTAATTTGGTAATTGTATTTTTTAATGCTTTTTAAGTCATTTGTAAATGATATATGTTGCTTCCTTTGTCCCATTTTATATAGTATAAATAAAATTCCCAAAACCAACTCAATTTTTAATATATTTTTTAAAATATTTTAAATTATTAATTATTGCGATTTATAATATTAAAAAAAAATTAAATAGAAAATGTACAAAACTTGTATCAGCCTAAAAAATGACCACAATAATTTGAAGCCTACAGAAAGAAATAAAGTTGTACGTAATTTTAAATACTTAATATATATTACTCCGTTTGTCTCAATGTATGTAGAATAGATAAAATTTCAAGAGTCAATCAAATGTTGTTAATTGTTAAGATTTACAATACATTTTACGTAGTTTTCAATAATTTCACATTAAATATTACATATTACTACTTTTGTCTCATTTTATGTGACATTGATAGATTAATTTTAAGAATCAGTCAATTTCATTTTTTGTGTTTTTTAATAAATATTTTAAGTTTTCAATTATCACGATTTATTATATTTTATACATAATTTGTAACGATAGATTAATTTCAAGAATGAATGGAATTTTTTTATATGTATTTATTTTTGAAATATTTTATGTTGTCAATTATCATGATTTATAGTATTTTTACGATAGATTCACCTGAAGAATCAGTGGAATTTTTTTTATTTTTTTCAAAACATATTTTATGTTGTCAATTATCATGATTTATAGTATTTATACGCAATTTTTAAATATAAAAAACACAAAAAAAAAAGACAAATAAATTAAAATGGACCCAATATATGTTATTTTTGTTGTCTCAATTTATGTGACACAAATAAAATTTGGAGAATCATCCAAATTTTCATATTTTAAAAAAAAAATGTTTTAACTTATTAATTATTGTGATTAATGGTGTTAAATTGTCCAATAATATAAATTTTAAAGGTACAACCATAAAAGAAGAATGTACAACACTATCTAAGCACATGTAACACTTGTTATATATAGTAAAAATAATGCATATTACTACTTTTGTCTCATTTTATGTGACATTGATAGATTAATTTTAAGAATCAGTCAATTCATTTTTTGTGTTTTTTTAATAAATATTTTAAGTTGTCAATTATCACGATTTATTATATTTTATACATAATTTGTAACGATAGATTAATTCAAGAATGAATGGAATTTTTTTATATGTATTTATTTTTGAAATATTTTATGTTGTCAATTATCATGATTTATAGTATTTTTACGATAAATTCACTTGAAGAATCAGTGGAATTTTTTTTATTTTTTCAAAACATATTTTATGTTGTCAATTATCATGATTTATACGCAATTTTTAAATATTAAAAACACAAATAAATTAAAATGGACCTAATATATGTTATTTTTGTTGTCTCAATTTATGTGACACAAATAAAATTTGGAGAGTCATCCAAATTTTCATTTTTTTTTTAAAAATGTTTTAACTTATTAATTATTGTGATTAATGGTGTTAAATTGTCCAATAATATAAATTTTAAAGGTACAGTCATAAAAGAAGAATGTACAACACTATCTAAGCATATGTAACACTTGTCATGTGCTAAGTAGTACATATATAGTAATATTATATATAGTAATAGAAAAATATATATAGAAAGGACATATTTATTAATTAACTAAATAATTAATATGTAACTAAAAATCTTGTTAGCTTTTGATTGAAAGCTAACAATATAGTTACAATGATAGTTGCATTGTGGCTATATATATATAAGTTTAGTAACCTTATTCTTTTTGGGGTTACTAAACTTTCTTATTAATCACCAAATATCATTACTCCCTCAATTTCAAATTAATTGAATTGTTGAGACATTTTTCATTTTTCAAATTAACTTAATTATTCAATTTTCAAGACTACTTTTAAAAATGTTCTTTCAATTTTACCCTTCATTAGTTAGTATTGGAATTAATATTAATTTAATGTTTAGTTATTTTAATCATCAATTTGACAATAATTAATAAGGGTAAAAATGAAAAGTTATACCTAATTATGTCTTAAATCTTGTTTTCTTAAAGGTGTGAAACACTTTAACAATTCAATTAATTTGAAATGGAGGGAGTACAAAGCCACAATGTGTTTTAACCAAGATTATATGCAACATTACTCAAATCAACCCCTGGCACATCTGGTAAGGTATTTTAATTGAATTTTGTTGAAATATAATTAATGGAGAACTTACTATTGTATTTGAATCATCTGATATTCAAGGGATATCAAAGAAGGAAATTTGCAGTATGCTCTTGGTGCAAAATTTTTCTAAGGAAGTACGACTACGGTTGATTTTTTTTTTTTTTCCATAACAACTGTAGATAGGGATGACAATGGAGCGGCATAGATGCGGGGCAGGGTGGGTTTAAGACTATGCAGGGCGGAGCGGAGTGAATTTAAAGTTATGCAGAACGGATTAAAGTGAGTTTTTTTAAAATTAACGCGGGATTGGGCGGTTTGTCGGTATATGTGATTTTATGTAGGTTCAAACTTAATTTTAAACTTTTTAAATGTTATAAGAGTGATAAAACGTTATTTATTAAGATAATTTCTTTAAAACTATTAAAACATTCAAGATGGTAAATGGAAATGGTTCAATAAAAAATAATACGTACAATTTTTTACATGTTTCCCAATTAGTTTCTAAAATAATTTTTTTTTTAAGTCACTATCCTATTAAATTAATATAACTTAATAAAAATGAATGAACTAAAAGAATACGCTCATTCAACATATAAATATTCTTTTTTGTATAATAAATATAATTAAAAATTAAAAAAATTTCTTTGTCTCAATTCTCTTTTTCATTACTACACACTAATATTATTTCACATTTTTCATCTTTTTTTAAGTTACTTTGCAAAGAAAAAACACTACTATTTATAGTTAAAAAATCTTAAAGAAATTATGACGACTAAAAAAAAAAAAAGTAGTATTTGGGATGTAAGACAACAGAGTCTTGGAACTATAAATCACAACTACCCATAAAATACATCACTCTTCCACACGGACTTCTCACGACACTAAATTACAAAAAACAAAACCTTAAACGATTCATTAGATATGTTAATCTAGTTCAAATTTAGACTCAAATCTACCACAGAATTGGCCAAAATTCCCATCAGTTCACTTACAAAAAAACCAACATCCCCACGTAAACCACTCACAAATACTCTCTTCGTTCTATTTTATATGTCATCTTTTTATTTTACACTTTTTATTTTGTATTTGCATTAAGAAATAATGTAATTATACCATTCCTTTCTTATTTAATTTTTTTGAAGCTTAAATTTTCAATCAATGAAAATGAATTAATTTATTTTGATTAATTAATTTAATCAATGGACATGAACATTTACTTAACTTTTCTAAATTGGTCAAATATATATTTTCAATGCTAATAATTTACAAGAATAAAAAAGAAACAATATGCTAATTTATGCATGAAATGACAAATATTATGAACATTTATTTATAAAAATGGATGACATATAAAATGAGACGAAAGGAATACATACTCTTCCTTCTTGAAGAAGGAGAGAAATTCATAGATCATTAGTTAAATACTTTGCATCTATAACATAAAAATGGCAACACACATTAAACACTTTATCATTGATCACAATATTTCAAAACATGTAGTATACATGAAGAGTAAGCTACATTGCCAAAATATTCAAAACAAAAGTACTACTATCCAAATAAACATAAGCAACAACAAGGAAGTAAACCAAATACTAATTATCATGATTCATGATCATTCAAAAATAGTAAATGGTTTATCCCTTTTAACAAAATTCAAAATTTAAAATGACATAAATAAAAAGAGTGCAACATCACACCCTTGACACCATCAATCTTCAGCGGTTGCTGCTGTTGGTGCATTCACGAGCAAAATGCCCTTCTTCCCCACATTTGAAGCAGCCTCCGCCGCCTCCACCTCCACCGCCGCTACCACCATATCTTCCAGCACCGCCTCCGCCATAGCCGCCTCCCTGGGTACATTCTCTAGCGAAATGCCCTTCTTCCCCGCATTTATAGCATCCCGCTCCTCCTCCTCCTCCACCACCTCCACCATACCTCCCGCCACCATAACCCCCATCACCTCCATACCTACCACCACCGCCGTAACCACCATCACCTCCACCATACCTCCCGCCTCCTCCTCCATATCCACCACCAGTACCAGCACCGCCACCATAGCGATCGCCACCACCGTCACGAGATCCTCCTTTAACAGGAGCACCATCTGGGCCGGTAACATCGACAGCCTTAGAACGACCATCGTTACCAGATTCAACTTCAAATTCCACAGCTTCACCGTCTGCCAAGCTGCGGAACCCTTCAGATCTGATCCCTGACTGGTGAACGAATAGCTCCGCTCCGCCATCATCTGGAGTAACAAAACCAAATCCTTTCTGGTCACTGAACCATTTAACAGTTCCCTTTTTCCTTTGCACCTGATTACTCTCGGACGCCATAGCTACAGCTCACAGAAAATCCCTAAAAACAAGGCAAAAACTATTAGACTCTTTTTTACTCTCTTGCTGTTCTCACAACTGTGGGCTTTCAACACTGCAGTGGCTCTTATTTATATTGATGAGTTACACCTGGGGTCCTATATGACCAGATATTCCATTAAATGTTTTTTACTTTCTTCAATATTTTATTTATTAAATAATTAAATAATGTCTCTTTTCATTCATTACTTTTTGCCATACTATTATAATGGCAAATTATATTAATTTTTCTTCTTTGACCAAAAATAAAATTAATTCCATTTTTGACATTATATTAAATGTTTTTTACTTTCTTCAAGATTTCATTTGATAAATAATTAAATAATGTCTCTTTTCATTCATTACTTTTTGCCATACTACTATTATGGCAAATTATATTAATTTTTCTTCTTTGACCCAAAAAGAAAATTAATTCCATTTTTGACATTATATTAAATGTTTTTTTTTTACTTTCTTCAAGATTTTATTTGATAAATAATTAAATAATGTCCATTTTCATTCATTACTTTTTGCCATACTACTATTATAGCAAATTATATTAATTTTTTTTCTTTGACCTAAAAAAATAATTAATTCCATTTCTGGCATTATATTAAATGTTTTTTTACTTTCTTCAAGATTTTATTTGATAAATAATTAAATAATGTCCATTTTCATTCATTACTTTTTGCCATACCACTATTTTGGCAAAATTAAATTAATTTTTCTTCTTTGACCAAAATAAAAAAATAATTCCATTTTTGGCTTTATATTAAATGTTTTTTTACTTTCTTCAAGATTTTATTTGATAAATAATTAAATAATGTTTCTTTTCATTGATTACTTTTTGCCGTACCACTATTATGGCAAATTACATTAATTTTTCTTCTTTGACCAAAAAAATAAGTTAATTTTCTTTTGTTATATTTAATTATTATATAATTATTAAATATATAATTCTATTTTTTAAAAAAAATAAGAAATTTTATATCAAATTTCACGGTTAAATTAAAAAGGATTTACTCTTAAAATTTGAAATTGTACCACATAAATCATTGACAGATGGAGTATCAAATAACCAAATAAATATTTATACATATTTTTATGATTTTTCACCTGACGTTTGATTTTTCTAGTCGACATGCATTTAGATTTGGACTTATTTTTTACATTCATTTAACAACTCATATTATATTAAAAATTCATTATTTAATTCTCATGCCCCTTAATTATGACCCACCCAATAACTCTTGCGGAATGTCATCCCACATTCACATTGTCTTCGTCTTAATTCACATTTTCTATTATACGTATATAATTTTTTAGTAGAAAGAAGTAGTGCAATAGAATCTACTTAGTGATTAAATCTTAATGTATGCCTAGTGTTATTCATTCATTTATGTAGTAGAAATTAAGGAGGGGAAATTACGTGGTTAAATAAATATATATTAGTTAATTAGTCATCATAATTATAATTTTAGTTAATTATCACTTGCGATCAATATTTAATGATAATTACGTGGGTTGGAGTTTCGAGTTTGTATAATTTGCACGTTTGTATAATTTGGAATTTGTATAATATAATTTGTATAACTTTTGTATAATGTAATTTTATATAATATAATTTGTAAATTGTTTAAAGTCTAGATGTTTGTGTTTGTATAAATTCGTTGTTTGAGTTTATACAAAAATAGCTCAATTACACAAACATATCCGCGAATTATACAAACTCGCAAATTATACAAACGAGAAAGCTTAAATTGCAGTTACTGCCTGTCCGTAAATATGCAAACTAAAACTATGAAGCATAATTAAGTTTCTTATAGTGGCTATTTGTGAAAATTTCTCAATTATAAATCAGCTAGAAGATGAAATTTCTTAAGAGATCTAAGAGGTTGAATAAAAAATTGCCCATGAGTTTACAGTAAAATCTTACTAAATTAATATAAGTGGAATCATGAAATATTATTATTATTTTGTAGAGGTATTATTTAATCGATAAATTAATATATTTATTAATTTAAAGAGTGTTTTGATTCCGCAAATCGTTCGGGGGATGAAATCTGTTGAAATATAATTAAATAATAAAAGTGTGCTCTCTCTACTTGAGAATATAATTAAATAATAAAAGTGTGTTTTCTCTAACAACTTAAGCTTTTAGATGAAATAGTCACACACTTCAACATGGTATCAGAGCAGGCAAGGTCCTGAGATCAAATCTCACCGCCACCCAAAATTAAAAAAAAATTCTACATGCTTGGACCATGAAAAAAAATCAGGCCCGCACATGAGGGGACATGTTGAGAATATATAATTAAGTAATAAAAGTGTTCTCTCTCTAACAACTTAAGCTTTTAGATGAGATGATCACACACTTCAACAAAATCTCAGAGATTTTAAATGAACCCACATGTGAAAACATCTTTCATGAACTTGATGTCATGATTAATTATCTCAGTTACCGCAATAAAATGGATGTTAATAACTTATTGGATGGGTGAAAATGATACATGTTTAGAGGTTCAAAACTTTGAAGAAATTGTGGATACCATTGAAAAAAGTAATGTTGGTGATAAAGTTGAAGATGATACAATACCTTCATATCCAGTTACGCATAAGGAATCACATTTAGAACTCTTCATAATTGTATGGTGCAGTTCGAAAGACAACACCAAAACTTTTGGATGCAATAAGAAAAGTTAGAAATGATTTTCAACTAGATTTAAAGTTTAACAAAAAAATAGAATACAATAGAATCATATTTCACTAAATTGTCTTAGATATATTTGTACTTTTAAGAAATTATTAATTTATAATATTAATGGGGCGGAATGGCCTGAGAGGCTCTTGTACCTGACTCAATTTGTAAGCTGAATCCCTGTACTTACGACTTTGCCAACTAAACCCTTAAATTCATTCAAACACAATATTTTAGACCCCTTTCTCATCTGATGGGTGTGCGTGTTATACACTCATTTTACACATGAAATACCACGTCATTTTTTAATGACACATCATTATTATTATTATTTTAATAACATATCAGAAATTAAATATTTAAAAATAAATAATATTTTTAAAAAATGTAATTTTCTCTCTCTCTCTGTACCATTTCACTCCCTTCCCACTTTTCATCTTCTTTGTTCCCACGTTCTACCATTTTCATCCCAAAAATAAAAATCACAATTTTCATCTTTCTTCATAGTTCACACTCAAAAATTTCTTCAATCACAAAATGTGATAGATTATAATTAGTTCTTGCACATGCTTTCTGGTTCTTTTTATTTTGATTTGATAAATAGAGATACCAAGAAAATTTCAAATTGAGAAAAATATATTTATATGTAAATTCAAGTAGTAGATCTTAAAGAATAGGTGAATGATATATTTTCTTGCAAAAAAACTTTTTCAATTATTTATTTGATGATTTTACTATGATAATGTGTACATCAAAGAAGAAGAAGAAGAGAAAAGGAGTAGGGGGGGGGGGATGTGGGCTGAGGTTGAAGAAGAAGAGGAGAAAATGAGTAGGGGCGGGGGAGGATGGGGGGTGGGGGCTGAGGTTAAAGCAGAAGAAGAGAAAAAGGGTGGGGTGGGGGTGGGGCAGAAGAAGAAGATAGAAGAGGTGGGGGTGGGGCGAGGTGGGGTGTAGTGAAGAAGGAGGTTTTTAGTATTTTTTTTTAAAAATATTATTATTATTGTTTTGTCTTATAATTTTGATAATTTTAAATTAAAAATATTGTATTTACTTGCTTCAAAACGCTTGGGGTTACGTATTTGTCCAACTAAGCCATTTCAGTGCCAATAAGTTCGGTCAATGGTCAGAGGGGTTTACAAAATAGAGTTTCATTGAGTTTAAGGGTTCATTTGGCAAAACGATGAGTAGAAGGGTTCAACTGACAAACGAAGCCAAGTACAAGGGCCTCCCACGTCATTCCGCCTATTAATGGGACCATATATTTATATAGAGGTCTTCTGAAAATATATTATCTTATCGAAATGAGTGGTTTTTTCCATTGACCCAAGTTGGAATCGAAAGAAAATATTATTTTAGAGAGGTTATTAATTAGGAAAAATAACTAGAATACACAACCTTAGTTAATGTATTCACAATATATAACTCCCTACTATTTTAAAAAATTTCAAAAATCCCTATTTTCCCAAAAACTAAACTACACTAGATACATTATTATTAAAAATTCCAAACCATTAGTTACCACCCCTAAATTTACTCTCCTCTAATTTCTCCCACTTTACTGTTCACGAACCCTTCCCTTCCAAAAAATTCTCCTCTATCTTCTCAACAGATTCATATTCCAAGTTTGAATTTCAAACTATTTCGCACTCCATTCAACCAATTTCAGAATTTGAAATAGGTAGTCTCTTCATCTTCAACTTTTAATTTTAGTTTTTTTTTTATTTTCTAATAATTCATGGATCATCCGTCTTTTAGTATGGGGATTATCCAAATAGTCAAAAACTAAAAAGGAGGCACATGCAAAAACGCCTAAGAAAAGGGGTAGAAAGGTCGCCCCTGCCATATCCAGATCTGCACTACTAATGGTATGCATTTTAATTTTTTTTTCTTTTTTTTGTAATTTTCTATATTAACATGTAGTGAGTTTTGTGTAATAGTAGATACATTATTGTTAATTAAAAATTATTATGTATATTGATTAAATTCTTC
Organism: Solanum verrucosum; assembly: GCF_900185275.1. Taxonomy (NCBI): domain Eukaryota; kingdom Viridiplantae; phylum Streptophyta; class Magnoliopsida; order Solanales; family Solanaceae; genus Solanum; species Solanum verrucosum. The sequence goes on from NW_026020175.1 coordinate 1,905,620, forward strand.
ATTTGTTATACAAAATCCTAATTTTTGATATATTTGTTTATTTATTACGACTAATGTATCAAAAAGTTAAAATTCAAATAATGAGATAGAACTGTTGATATTTATTACTCCCTCCGTTTCATAAAGAATGACCTGGTTTGACTTGGCACGGAGTTTAAGTAAATAAAGAAGACTTTTGAATCTTGTGGTCCTAAATTAAAGTTATGTCAAATGTACAAAATTGCCCTTAATCTTGTGGTCTTAAACATGCCACGTGGAAAGCAAAAAGTAAAATGTTACCAAAAAAGGAAAGAGGTCATTCTTTTTGAAACTGACTAAAAAGGAAAGGAGGTAATTCTTTGTGAAACGGAGGGAGTATTAATTTATCAAATGGTTGTTTTGTGTATCATTTATTCATTTTACCAGAAAAAGCATTATTGGTCATTTTTTTTGTTCTAAAAAATGTATGAAAGTTTAAAGTTCAAATTAGAGGATTACATGTATGTTGCAGAACAACATAATGTTTCATAATTTGGCTTATTGTTTCTATTAAGTATCAAGTTGACTAATTCATAATCTGTAGTTAGTATTATGTATCAAGTACAATTTTACATTCTTATGTATCATCTGAAAGATTATTGTTTCTATTAAGTATCAAGTTGACTAATTCTTAATATGTAGTTAGTATTATGTATCAAGTACAATTTTACATTCTTATGTATCATCTGAAAGCGTATTGTTTTTGTTAAGTATCAACATCATATTTATAATCTGTAGTTAGAATTATGTTTCAAGTACAATTTTACCTTCCTATGTATCATCTGAAAGCTTATTGTTTCTATTAAATATCAACATCATATTTATATATGTAGTTAGAATTACTTATCAAGTACACTTTACATTCTTATGTATCATCTGTTAGCTTATTGTTTCTATTAAGTATCAACATCATTATGTTAATCAGTTTTTTTTAGTGATTGCGGAATGTTCGTTTGTTGAATTGTTGAGTGACGAAATCAACATGTCATATGATAGTTTTCGAAGTGATTATCTTCGCAAAAGATATGCAAGGCTGTTATGGAAGTATGGTCTCGACAAGGCCAATGTTGGATATGTTAGCGACAATGATGACCCTCCAAGGCTGAAGAGTGTCTTAAACCCAGTAGCAGAAAATGAACTTGTTAATGTAGGGTAGTTAGTTTTCTATGTTACTGTTCACAGACATATGCAATGCCTTTTGTTTTTTAAGATATATTAATTAGTGTTTTGGAGTATTTATTGCTCTTATAATAATATAGTTTTGATTTTGGAAGAGTTTTGAGGTTTAAAAATGTTTATTTTCGCTTTTAATTTTATGTTTAGTTCAGTTAGGACTTTAGAAAATTATGTATCTGATACGTGTGTTAATAATGACATTTTTATATCTGATAAGTATGATAATAATTACATTAATGAAATTTTGTGACTGAAAAATTATGCACCACGTTTCTGAAGCTTTTTTTGGACGAACAAAGATAAATAATTCAAAATTTGTATTTTCTAATTATTTTAGTGTTTCATATAGACTGAAACTGAATGTTTGAAACAAATAAATTTAACCATATTTTGAGGGACCTAATAACGGTAGCGTATTTTGGGGGGATGTGATTAAATTTTCAGTTTCTAATCCCTTACTTCACGCAACAAACTGATAATCATACATCAAATATAATGTATCACACAGTGTAATGATGTATCCGATACTTATTAAAAAGATGAGATTTTTGTAATTTGTGAAAGAGTAGGGATAAGAGGTAATTTATGTTTTACACTATGTGGTTTGCATAATTTTTACTATTAATTAAGCGAGTATTAATTTAGTGATATTTTACTTACATTTTGATCTAGACATTAATATAGGCCCATATAGTTTGAGTAATGTTGGAGTACCATATCAGTGACAGTGAGATAAGGGGTTCTTGTTCTCTTAATTATAAGATTGTTAACATTTTTTTCTTTTTAGAATTAGTATTTGAGTCTGAGTTAGACTCAAAATTAATTTTTAATCATAATTATCAAGCATGATCCATTATAATTTAAAAATTTCAAAGTTGGACCCCATATTAAATTTCTTCACTCTCCAATGTCCAGCCTCGAGCCTGGAGAGGGATGTGAAGAGTCTCAAATCGAGGATAAAAGAATGAGTGATCTTTCTTATATATATGTGTAGACAGTGAAGTTTTATTGATAAATCCATACTAAATTTGGATTAAATCTTAAATTCACGATACGTTGACCAAGTCAAATTACTGGTTAATAAAGTCGGATTAATATTTATGTCAGAATTATATAACTTAAATCAAGTCCAAATAACATTTGGGCCAGTCCATTAAATTGACAAGATGAGCCCAACTCATATCCTTCAGGCCCATGGGCCAAAATTGCTTGGACCAAAATACACCTAAAGCCCTAGTTCAAGCCTATATAAAGAGGTCTTCATAAGGCCAAAGGATAGACCCATATATACATACATACACACAGAAATACATAGTTGCTCTTCATTGGTGATCTGCAAGTCTTCCGCATACAAAGAAGTCTTCGCTCCAAGTATTGAGCCGCAAGTATTCCGCCAAATCAAGAACATCTGTGAAGAGAAGAATCAGGGGATTACATATCTTTTTAAGAGATTTCATAAAGATTGTAACCTTCGCATTAATTCAAATACAAATATTATTATTTTTTCTTTTCCTGTTTACTGTATTTCAGGATTGAAACTTTAGATGCTTACAAATTGCACGCCCAATGAGACAATCTTTACCTCTCATCTCTTCTTTTCAAGACAACCAAAGTTCAAAAACACCGAGATGACTTGCAAGAGGATCAACTCGAAATCCACATCTGCATCCAAGTCTGGATCTACATTCGTATTTGCATCTGGATCAAAATCTCCATCTGCGTTGAAATCTGCATCAGCATTGAAATCCGCATCAGTATCTGCAAAAACTGATGGATCCAAGTTCTGCATCGATGTCGAAAACATCCTCGATGTTACTCGGGGGAAGCATGGGACCTATCACAAGGAACCAAGCCAAATTGCTGGGACAACAAGCCTCACGAGTGTCGTTCGAATCTACTACTGTCATTGGTTTATCTCCAAAACATGTGAAGTCTCCTGCAAAAGCTGCAAAGGAAAACATCGCCGAAATGGTTGAGAGGGTTCTTGCCCAATTGAGCCCATCTACATATGAGAAGTCCTTCGCTTCGACTGACAATGATGTCTTAAGCACGAGATCTACCCCACATAACATGTTTGTATCTCATGTTAAGGAAAATCAACGCTACTCTCCGCCACCTACTATGGTAATGCACGCAATGGTGACTAATGCTTCATTCGTAAAAGAACAACTTGTGAGCTTGACAAGAGCTATTGAAGGCTTGACCAAGTATGTTCAAGATCAAGATGCTCGAATTGTTAAGCTAACTGACAGGGTGGAGGGCATGATGGATGAAGAATCAAGTCACGCACCTGGAAAACGTCCGCAAGCCCAAGAGACAGTTGATCGCCCCACAAAGCATGTTGAATATGCTAAAGAGATCCAAGTTTCTTCGGAAGGAACGATCCCGATAAACCAAATCAGGGAGTTCATCATGGGTACCATTAAAGACAAGTACGAGGTTGCTACAAAATCCTCCTTGACATATGCAAGGCCATACACTGCAAGGATTGATAGTTTGAAAATGCCTGTCGGTAATCAACCTCCAAAGTTTCAGCAGTTCGATGGTAAGGGAAGCCCAAAGCAACATATGGCGCACTTCATTGAAACCTACAACAATGCTGGAACATACGGCGATTACCTCGTCAAACAATTTGTTCTCTCCCTTAAGGGAAATGCTTTTGATTGGTACACGGACCTTGAGTCTGGTTCCATTGATAGTTGGGAACAAATGGAGCAAGAATTTCTCAACCGCTTCTACAGCACAAGACGTACTGTAAGCATGGTGGAACTTACAAACACACGTCAGCGAAATGAAGAACCAGTCTTTGACTTCATCAACCGATGGAGGCATGCAAGTCTAAACTGTAAAGATAGACTTAGTGAAGCTTCAGGCATAGAGATGTGCATTCAAGGTATGCATTGGGCTCTCCGCTATATTTTGCAAGGCATAAAGCCTAAAACTTTTGAAAAGTTGGCCACTCGTGCTCATGATATGGAGTTGAGCATGTCGTTGGTTGGAACTGAAGCACCACCTGTCTACGAACTCCGGAAAGTCAAAGAAAGGCAAGAATTCAAGAAAGTGGGAAAATATTTGCCAAAGACTGAAAACAAAGAATCCATGAATGTTAATGCCTTTCATGTGAAATTCACCACAAGGGTGGGCAATACACAGAGTGCAAAAGCGAATTCTTTTGAAAGAAGGACAATTCAAAAGCTCACCTTGAAGGAAATGCAGCGGAAGGACTACCCATTTCTTGACTCAGATGTTTCCGCAATCTTTGATGAACTCCTTGAGATGAAACTTTTCGAGTTACCAGAGATGAAGCGGCCAGATGAAGCAGGGAGGAGTGATGAATCAAAATACTGCAAATATCACCGGCTAGTTGGACACCCTATCGAGAAATGCTTTGTCTTCAAGGATAAAATCATGGACTTAGCTCGCGAAGGGAAGATTGAACTTGAAAATGAGAAATTGAGTTCAAACCAAGTCAGTGTCACTTCTGACTTACCCAATCCGGTCATGACCTGCAATTTTGTTGAAGGAAATATGGAGCAAGACATTCCAAACACCAATCAGACAAGAGTGATTAAGTTTGGAGACTTCGAGCCAATTGAAGTAAATAATTTGTTATCTCTTCCTATACTAAGTGATGTGGCCTCTGTAGGAGAGGGATCAATAATACAAGATGAAGACCTAGTAGATGATTTTGATGATTGGGGCTGGACTCTTGTGACTCGCTGTAGACACAGAAAAGTGAGTTCGCATAAGGAGTCAACAAAGCAACACGTCAGGGAAAGGATGGTAAGGAGACCCAAAACCAAAACTTTGATCGTGCATTCAAAGAAGAAGGAAATAAAGGTGCACCACTACCAAGAGCTGCGGAGACCCGTTACATTAGGGGAATATTTGCCAAATTGGTGTTACACCAAGTTCACATACGATGGCACAAAAGTTCTATGTTGTAATGTCGATGAAAAGGAAGCGAAAGATGAAACTCCATCATGTCCATCACCAAAAGATGCTCCAAAGTTGTCTCCTAAAGTTGAAAATCCATCATCTCCATCACCAAAAGATGCTCCACAGTCATCTCCTGGAGTCGAAAATGCATGTATGGCCAAAATCACATTCTCTGACGATGATCTTCTGTTTGGTGACACATTTCATAATCGCCCTTTATTCATGGTTGGTTTTGCACGTGAGAAAAGAGTGAATAGAATCCTAGTCGATGAAGGATCTGAAATCAACATCCTTCCAATTCGCACAATGAAAGAACTTGGGATATCAACAACAGATCTTACTGATAGTCGCTTGATGATCCAAGGATTCAATCAAGGAGGACAAAGGTCTATAGGGACCGTCAAAATAGACCTTACCATCAGAGAGTTGCAATCAAGCGTGTGGTTACATGTAATTGATGCAAAGACTTCATATAACATTTTGCTTGGTAGGCCGTGGGTACATGAGAACAAAGTAATCCCATCTACCTACCACCAATGTTTGAAGTATTATGAGAATGGAGTTGCAAAAAGGGTTATTGCGGATGATAATCCATTCACTGAAGCTGAAGCTCACTTTGCTGACGCAAAGTTTTACTTGAAGAAAGATTCCATAAAAGTCGATGCCATTGCATCTGGAGATGTCGGACTCCCTAACAATATGGCTAAGGTAGCGGTCGGTAAGGCAAAAGTCGCAAACAAGGAAGTTTCAAAGCTTGGCAATCCAAACAAGATGCCTAACGTGATTGGTGCCTTTTCAAGTAAAAAGGTCACATCCATTCTTCGTTATGTCCCAAAGGCAAAGGAGGACAAAGGACACTCTCTCGAGTTGCAAGAAAATGCGCTGGAAGGGTTGACCCTTCCTGTAAGGCGAATTGATACGGTGAAGTCATCCACAAAATTACTTGGGAAATCTGTGGCTCCTAAGTCAGTACTTCATGGAAAATTTGTGGCCCCTAAGTCACCCCTATATGAAGCAGTCCCAATGAAGTGTACAGAAGAAGGTTTTGATCCAAATGCTTACAGGCTGCTAGCAAAAGCTGGATTCGATCCAAACGAACCATCAAAATTGGGGAAACTTCCATCAGAACTTGCTATGAGGCAACAACGTGAAGGGTTGGGCTACAAACAACCTCCACCTATCCGCATCTCCATAAAAAGGGTAAGCAACAACTACATAACTGTGGAAGATGAGTCTACTAATTCTAACAAAAGGCCTTCTGTCTTTGACCGACTTGGAAGCTCAACGAAGAGGATTTTTGTATTTGAAAGGTTAGGGCAATTGAGGAAGAAAAACAAGGTTTGGAGAAATATCAAGAGTATTCAAGCATCTGCTTTACTAAAATCTCAAAATGCTCGTAAAGACTTTCAAAGTCTAATCCCTTCTAGAATGAGGCGGCAGACGAACATTGTGGTCTTATGTGGAGAAGTACTAAAGGCAAAGTCGCATGTTGTGGTCTACACCAAGCAACGTGATGAAGATGAAGAAAGTGTTGGCTCTTCATATCATGTCACTACACAAGATGAAAGGCATATTTTTTCTCCAATTAAAATTGATGGAGAGTTGGAGAATGTTTTATGGTGTTACCATATATCTTTCAACGATGGAGAACCTCAAGAAGATGAAGATGCTAAAGATGCGCCACCCGAACTTGAAGAAGGAGTAAATGTGACAGTTGATGCATTGAAAGAAATCAACCTTGGAACTGATGAACATCCAAAACCCACTTATGTGAATGCTTCACTGGCGAGTGATGAATAAAAGGCCTACGTTGACTTACTCAAAGAGTATAAAGATGTATTTACCTAGAGTTACAAAGAAATGCCTGGATTAGACCCGAAGGTAGCAGCCCATCATCTTGCTGTGAAAAGCGGTGTACGTCCCATCAAGCAAGCTTAACGACGTTTTAGGCCTGAATTGGTTCCCTTGATCGAAACTGAAGTTAACAAGCTTATTGAGGCTGGCTTTATCCGTGAAGTTAAGTACCCCACATGGGTATCAAGTATTGTCCCCGTGAGGAAGAAAAATGGGTAAATTCGAGTTTGCGTTGACTTTAGGGATCTCAATAATGCATGTCCCAAAGATGAATTTCCATTTCCTATCCCTAAGCTTATGATTGATGCCACTACTGGGTATGAGGCGATGTCTTTTATGGATGGTTCATCCGGCTACAATCAGATCCGCATGTCGCCAAAGGATGAAGAGTTGACCGCATTTCGCACTCCTAAGGGCATTTATTGCTACAAAGTAATGCCTTTCGGTTTGAAGAACGCAGGAGCAACATACCAAAGAGCTATGCAAAACATCTTTGATAACATTCTTCACAAAAATGTTGAATGTTATGTTGATGATTTAGTAATGAAATCAAGAAAAAAATGTGATCACTTGCAAGACTTGAGGATGGTGTTTGATCTACTACGAAGGTATCAACTTAGAATGAATCCTTTGAAATGTGCGTTTGGAGTTACCTCTGGAAAATTCCTTGGCTTCATTGTACGACATCGAGGAATAAAAATTGATCAAGTAAAAGTAGATGCAATTCTGAAGATGGTAGAGCCAAGAAACATTCATGAATTGAAGAGTCTACAAGGGAAGCTAGCATATCTTAGGAGATTCATCTCAAATCTAGCAGGAAATTGCCAACCATTCAGCCGCCTTATGAAAAGGGCACTCTTTTCGAATGGGACCAAGCTTATAGTAATGCCTTTGAGAGCATCAAGTCTTACTTGACAAAACCACTAGTTTTAGCAGCTCTTGTTCTTGGAAAGCCATTGATACTTTACATATCAACTCAAGAAAGATCAGTGGGAGCACTCTTAGCCCAAGAGAATGGCAAAGGGAAAGAAAATTCCCTTTACTACTTCAGTAGGATGATGACACCAAATGAGTTGAAGTACTCGCCAATCGAAAAGCTATGTTTGGCCTTAGTCTTCTCAATTCAGAAGATGAAACACTACTTTCAAGCTCACGTCGTCCGTCTTATTTCTAAAGCCAACCCCATCAAATTTGTGATGTCGAAACCTGTCCTCATTGATCGACTAGCAAGATGGTATCTCCAGTTTCAGCAATTTGAAATTGTGTATGTTCCTCAAAAGGCTGTAAAAGGGCAAGCATTGGCAGACTTCTTAGCAGACCACCCGATACCTGATGATTGAGAATTCACTGATGAATTACCTAATGAAGATGCAATGGTTGTTGAAGTTCAACCGCCTTGGAAGATGTATTTTGATGGGGCCTCACATCGCGAAGGAGCTGGCGCTGGGGTAATATTTGTCACTTCTCGAGAGGAGATCTTGCCATATTCCTTCACCTTAACGCAATGTTGCTCCAATAATGTTGCAGAATATCAAGCCTTAATACTTGGGCTTGAAATGGCGGTTGATATGAAGCAATTGCAATTACAAGTTTTTGGAGACTCTGAATTAGTGATCAATCAATTGTTGGGTAGTTATGAAGTCAAAAAGCCAGAATTGCGTCTCTATCATGACTATGCACAAAAATTGATTAGATGGCTCGGAGATGTAACTCTTTAACATGTTCCAAGAAAGAAGAATAAGAAAGCTGATGCTTTAGCCGCTTTGGCTTCAACTTTAACTCTACCTGATCAAGCGCAAATCACTATCTGCCAAAAATGGATAGTACCACCGGATGTGGATGAAGAAAGCAAATTAGAACATTTTGTAGCTGTCTCACAGGCTGAGATAGTCGATTGGAGACATGCTCTGATTGATTACTTGTGTTACAATATACTTCCAGAAGATCCAAAGAAAAGGACTGAAATTCGTCATCGTGCTCCTAGGTTTCTTTACTACAAAGATACTCTATATCGAAGATCATTCGAGGGAGTCCTCTTGCGTTGTTTGGGGGAAGAAGAAGCGATTCAAGCTATGCAAGAAGCACATTCTGGAGTTTGTGGATCACATCAATCTGGGCCCAAGTTACACTTTCATATAAAAAGAATGGGGTATTATTGGCCAACAATGGTAAAAGATTGCTTGGATTATACTCGAAGATATCAAACATGCCAATTTCATGCAAACTTTATGCACCAACCTCCTGATGTATTACATTCAACTGTTGCATCTTGACCATTTGATGCTTGGGGGGCTAGACGTGGTTGGACCACTACCTAAATCTTCTGGTGGTCACATGTACATCTTGGTTGCGACAGATTACTTCTCAAAATGGGCTGAGGCCGTAGCCCTCAAAGAAGTAAAGAAGGAAAATGTTGCAAACTTCATCAGGGTGAACATCATCTATCGTTTTGGCATTCCTAGTTATATACTAACAGATAATGGAAAGCCATTCACCAATAAATTGATGGATAAGATCTGCGACCTTTTTGGCTTCAAGCAACGTAATTCATCAATGTATTATGCTGCTACAAATGGACTAGCTGAAGCATTTAACAAGACCTTGTGCAACTTGTTAAAGAAGGTCGTCTCCAAATCTAAAAGGGATTGGCATGCTAGAATGGAAGAATCTCTTTGGGCATACCGGACGACTCATCGCACGCCGACTCAAGCAACTCCTTATTCTCTTGTTTTTGGAACTGAAGCAGTCCTTCCACATGAACGACAAATACCATCATTGAGGCTTGCCATCCAAGAGGGACTTATTGAAGAATAAAATGCTTGTCTGCGCCTTGAAGAGTTAGAATCTCTCAATGAGAAAATGTTGGAAGCTCAACAAAGTCTTGAATGCTATCAAGCTCGTCTTTCCCGTGCTTTCAATAAAAAGGTTCGCCTAAGGTCTTTCCAAGTCGGTGATCAAGTCCTTGCGGTAAGAAGACCAATTATCATATCTCATAAATCGAAAAGCAAGTTCACATCAAAATGGGACGGACCATATGTCATTCAAGAAGTCTATTCAAGCGGAGCTTACAAAATTGTGGATGCAGATGGCTTGCGGATTGGTCCCATCAATGGAAAATTCTTGAAGAAGTACTATCCTTGAAGCGGCGTCATACTCCTGGCCCGCAAGAGTATAAACTATGTACGGCTCCACAAAAAAAAAAAAATTCACTCTCTGAACTACGTAATGACTTGATTCTCTTCACTGAGGTACGTAGGCAGCTTAGAGTATTATTACTCTCGGTTCAGTCATAAGAATAAAATTTTTTTAAAAAAAAACCATGTGAATATCATGCTAATTCTTTCAAATGAAAAGTCAAGTACCCAGATTTTGAGATGACTTTGAAGAAAAATCTGTATTAATCCGTAAATCCTATAGACGTGATTTTTATATGGATTGAAGCTCTCGAAGTCGTCTTTCCAACAAAAATTGAAGCTCATTATTCCAGTGCTTCTACTCCACGTTATGAATTTTCTTCCTCATGTGCGCAAAGCTGAAAAAAGCTGAAAATTCAAGTACCAAGATTTTGAGCTGACTTTGAAGACAAATCTGTATTAATTCATAAATCCTATAGACGTGATTTTTATATGGATTGAAGATCTCGAAGTCGTCTTTCCAACAAAAAAGGAAGCTCATTATTCCGGCTCTCCTACTCCACGTTATGAATTTTCTTCCACATGTGCGCAAAGCTGAAGAAAACTGAAAATTCAAACACCCAGATTTTGAGCTGACTTTGAAGAAAAATCTGTATTAATCCGTAAATCCTATAGACGTGTTTTTTTATGTGGATTGTATATCTCGTAGTCGTCTTTCCAACAAAATAAAGAAGCTCATTATTTCGGCGCTCCTACTCCACGTTATGAATTTTCTTCCACATGTGCGCAAAGCTGAAAATTCAAACACCCAAATTTTGAGCTGACTTTGAAAAAAAAATCTGTATTAATCCGTAAATCCTATAGACGTGATTTTTTATGTGGATTGAAGATCTCGAAGTCGTCTTTCCAACAAAAAAATAAGCTCATTATTTCAGCGCTCCTACTCCACCTTATTAATTTTCTTCCACATGTGCGCAAAGCTGAACAAAGCTGAAAATTCAAGTACCCAGATTTTGAGCTGACTTTGAAAAAAAAAATGAATTAATTCGTAAATCCTATAGACGTGATTTTTATGTGGATTGAAGATCTCGAAGTCGTCTTTTCAACAAAAAAAGAAACTCATTATTCCGGTGCTCCTACTCCACGTTATGAATTTTCTTCCACATGTGCGTAAAGCTGAAGAAAGCTGAAAATTCAAGCACCCAGATTTTGAGCTGACTTTGAAGAAAAATCTGTATTAATCCGTAAATCCTATAGACGTGATTTTTATATGGATTGAAGATCTCGAAGTCGTCTTTCCAACAAAAAAAAAGAAGCTCATTATTCCGGCGCTTCTACTCCACGTTATGAATTTTCTTCCTCATGTGTGCAAAGCTGAAGAAAGCTGAAAAGTTAACGTTTTGTTGGTATCCTCATATAAACGCTAGCTTATGGAGTCTTTTTTAATAAGGAAATGAGGCTCGTGGAAAGAAACAATCAAAATTCAAGAGGAGAAAATTCTTATTGAAATATAAGTCACTATTTTATTGCTTCAAAAAAAGAACCACTACACCATAATAATGAGCGAATTAGAAAATCCTAAGCAAGTAATTAAAAAAATCTAACTACGGAAGAAGTTTGAAGTTTATGATTTCTTGGCGACTTTTCTCAACTGCCCCTTCTAGCTTGGCTAGTCTCTCAACTTCATCGTTAGACATCACATTATTTGCCTCAATGGTATAAATCTCGCCCTCTGTAATGGTGACATTCTCTTGACTTTTGGACAGCTTCTCCTGATATTTGTTAATGAGCGCAGTGACTATCTTTCTCTTGGAAGTCAAGGCTTTTAAGTCTTTCTCCACACCTGCTAGAGTTGCTTGAAGTTTCTCCATGGATCCATTCAACTTTTCATGTGCCAGCTTTGCACCATCGAGATGGGCGTTGCGCATCAGAGAGGGCCTTTTCATGCGATTCTCTAGTCATCTTTGATGATCTTAAAGTATCATACTGTGCGTACGACTTGAAGAAATTCTCGACAAGATCCTCCAAAGAAGAGATATCAAGTGTGATTTGTCGTCGAAGCCGCAACTGCAAAAAATAGAAGAAGGATATTTCATGTGTGATTCTTCATCAAAGCCACAACTCTAAAAGAAGATGTTCCGCGCCGTAATTGTAGAAGAAGATGTACTAAGTGTGGTTCATTGCTAAAGCCGCAATTGCAAAAGAAGAGGCACCAAGTGTGGTTCGTCATCAAAGTTGAAACTACAAAATAAGAGATATCAAGTGTGGTTCGTCGTCGAAGTCGCAATCTGCAAAAAATTTTTTTTTTAAAAATCATGTGTGGTTCTTCATCAAGGCCACAACACTAAAAGAAGATGATCCACATATGATTCCTCATCAAAGCCGCCATTGTAGAAGAAGATGTACTAAGTGTGGTTCATCGCTAAAGCCGCAATTACAAAGGAAGAGACATCAAGTGTGGTTCGTCGTCGAAGCCGCAACTGCGAAAAGAAAGAAGATATTTCATGTGTGGTTCGTCATCAAAGCCACAACTCTAAAAGAGGATGATCCACGTATGATTCGTCATCAAAGCTGCAATTGCAGAAGAAGGTGTACTAAGTATGGTTCGTCGCTAAAACCGCAATTGCAGAAGAAAAGGCACCAAGTGTGGTTCGTCATCAAAGTTGAAACTACAAAAGTAGATGCATCATGTGTCGCCGTAAATGCAAAATAAAATGCACCAAGTGCAGTTCGTCGTAAAAGCCGCAGTTACAAAAGAAGATGCACGAAGTGTGGTTCATCTCAACCAAAGCAATAATCGCTAAAAAAAATTGTGCACCAAATGGTTCCTCACCAATTATGGATTACACCTCACATTTTTTTGGTATGATATTGAGACTTTTTGCGGTCCATCATAAACCTGCAAGAAAAAAGGAAAAGTGATGTGTCTCATGGTGCAAATTGCACGAAGCTTCAAATCGACATGGTGAAAATTATGGCATATGCTCTTGCGCTCGTCATGATGAATGTGGTCCTATTGGCTCAAGAGTTTTATGTTGTCTCTCCATGTAGATGATGACAAAATTCTCAATCAATGCAGAAATCAATAAGCGGCTCTTCGGCGAAGATGCAGAGAAGTGAACTCATGGATGTTGTCCAAAGTCAATTGGATCGCTAAATTTAAAAATATCAATTTTGGTGAATTCATGAGAACTTTGAGTTTAATTTTTGGATAGGTTGTAGACTTAAGAGTCAATTTTCTATCGAATCAAGTCGGTCTTCTAGCTCTCCTACACCAAGATGCAAACGTTTTGGTGAGACTCCACAATCTGCAAAACAATAATGACAGAATTGAAGACCAACTTCAAAAATTAATTCTCGTCAATCCATGAAGAATTTTACCTTGATTTTTGGATATGTTGTAGACTTTGATGTCTAGTTTCTGTAGAAATAAGTTGTTCGTCATTTGGATTCTCCTACACCACGATAGAGACGATTTGGTGGGACTGCATAGAGATATAAAAAAAAGAAGACAGATTTGATAGCAAACTTCAAAAATCAATTCCCATCAATTCAGAAGGGTTTTGATTTTGAATTTCGGATATGTCGTAGCCCTCTGAGTGTAGTTTCTGGAACATCAAACGGGTCATGATTTCGACGATTCTACAACAAGTTATGAATTTTCTACCACAGACGTGCTGTGCTGGAAAAAAAAAGTGACGAAAATTGAGTTTGGTATGCCTCAAGTTGACAAGAATATGTGTATTTATAGAAATCAAAAGTACATAAATTGTGTTCCTACAAATTATGAAAAAACCATATTTAAAACAAAATTATGGTAAATTTTCCTAGGAACCGAATTATGGTAAGTTTCTATAGGAATCAAGTTATGGAAAATTCCATTGGAATCAAGTGATGGAAAATTTTCATTGGAATCAAATATGGAAAGTTTTGGAAGACTCAAAAAAAAAAAAAAAAAATATTACGAATGTTTCAAGCCTTGTCTTTAAAGGTTCAACAAGTTGGACACCGCAACAAGCCTCGAAGCAGGGGGCATTTGTAGACAGTGAAGTTTTATTGATAAATCCATACTAAATTTGGATTAAATCTTAAATTCACGATACGTTGACCAAGTCAAATTACTGGTTAATAAAGTCGGATTAATATTTATGTCAGAATTATATAACTTAAATCAAGTCCAAATAACATTTGGGTCAGTCCATTAAATTGACAAGATGAGCCCAACTCATATCCTTCAGGCCCAGGGGCCAAAATTGCTTGGACCAAAATACCCCTAAAGCCCTAGTTCAAGCCTATATAAAGAGGTCTTCATAAGACCAAAGGATAGACCCATATATACATACATACACACAGAAATACATAGTTGCTCTTCATTGGTGATCTGCAAGTCTTCCGCATACAAAGAAGTCTTCGCTCCAAGTATTGAGCCGCAAGTATTCCGCCAAATCAAGAACATCTGTGGAGAGAAGAATCAGGGGATTACATATCTTTTTAAGAGATTTCATAAAGATTGTAACCTTCGCATTAATTCAAATACAAATATTATTGTTTGCTTGCTATTTTTCTTTTCCTGTTTACTGTATTTCAGGATTGAAACTTTAGACGCTTACAATATGACTTAAACAATCTTCACCTCCTAAATTAGTTAATACGGTTTCTTGTTGATGTTGTAATACCAAGTTGATGGAATCGATCAAGCTTCATTTTAGTTATAGAATTCCTAATTACTATTGCTAATTCAAAAAAAAAAATCCAGTTCATTTCTAGTTATAATAATTTTTTTTTGTATTACTATAAATACAATAAATTATAGTTGAAAAACAAATGAAAAATATAAATAATAAAGTATTTAGGCTGAGACGTAGATATCTCAAGTCCACTAACAAAAACTGATCAACTGGAAATGCAAAGGATATTCTGGCGACTATACTGAATAGTAGAAGCAAAAGTTGATAGCTCACCATTAGCAGGAGAACAAATTTCAAGACTATAAGATTTCATGTAGTAATGCTAAGTTAGTGCAATTTAGCATCAAATAAGTTAATTTTTTTCATTTCATTTCTGGTTATTTGTAAGAATATCTATATATATATTTTTTAATATTACTAATTGAAATAACCACTAAACAACAAACTTAGTGACCATTGCTAAAAAAAAATCATGTGTAATGTGGAAATCGATAAAACAAACCTCTTGTAGTTAGAGAATAAAAGAAAAATAGCATAATAGAAGATCAACAATTATCATAAAGAGAATGAGGGAATTGCAAATTTTGTGGCATACTCCATTACAACTTCCAATCAATATCTAAACCTAGCTAAAAATAAAAATTTCCCTGGGAAAGGTTACAAAAAATATCAAAAAAATAAAGCCAACAAGGCTTAGTTATTTGATTAACTCAAGGGTGAGTGAAGTTGGCCGGAGCAGGCTGTGGAGCAGCGGCGGTGTAAGGCGGAGGTGGGATGGGGAATTGTTTAGGAGATGGACATTGGTAACATTTGGTGAATAGACCAAATGTGTCAATTTGATGAATGAAATTGAGCATGCTAGCCCAACCACCAAATCCAAAGCCAATAATGAATACCCAAACAACTACAAATATGTTTATTGTGAATGTGCCTGCCCATCTTCCAACAAATCTTGGGGGTTGTTCTACTGCATTCTGCCATAACAATATGTGTAATAACCAGTATTAGATTGATGATGAATCACAACAAGAAGCATAGTTTAAACAAATAATTGAGCCTTGAGGGTTCAACAAGTGTCACACTAAAGGGAGTGACATCAGGATCGGGGTCACTCATCATAGTACTACTCGGTTTTAAGTTTGGAGTTGAAGAAACGACATCAATCCCATTTTTCATATATAAGTAGATTATTGAAAAACTTATCAATATGTACCGTTCAGCTAAATTGATTTACAATTATGGCCGATATATATACATAATCTATACACTAATTATGAATATTATATGTATACATATGTATATTACATGTATAATGGTTCATAAAATCAATCCTAGGATCATTAATTTTTACTTTGTAAAGTTTAATATAGCCAGATTTAATGTATACCTCTCTAGCAGCAGCAGATTTGAAGGTGAACATGTGAGCAAGAGCAGGGATAATGTAAACAGTGAAGCTAACTAGAAGTGATCCAACTGTTGAATTTATTGGCCCAAAGAATGGGAAAATTATTGCCAAAAACCATATAGGAATAACCACAGGCAACCTTGCTGCTGCCCTTTTGCACAAACTGTTACAATCATGCATCCCTATGGCCTTCTCCCACACAAAATATAAGGGAGTACAAGCAAATCCAAATGTTATAAACTGCAATTACACACAACAAACTGTGTAAGATAATTACAAGTAAATTTATATGATTAGTGCAACGTTGATAACCTCGTAAAAAAGAACTAATTTGTTATCACATGTTAAACTATACTGATAGTATTGTACGTGTAAAATACCTCTAGATTATCAATATATATAATTTAAATAAAATAAAATGATTTAACTTACCCAAGTTGCATGTTTTATCAAGTAGTGTACCTTATTTCCGAGTTATCAAACTTTTTATGAATATTTACGTATCTAAAATGAAAGTTATATATTCGATCTATTTATGAAAATAATTACAATGACTTTCCATATATATATATATATATATACAAAAAACATACTATTTTGCATAAAATATAATTTACTCTTTTTGTCCCAATTTACATGATATAGTTTGAATTTCGCGAGTCAAAAAAGAAAATCTTTGACAACGATTTATTGTATGCCCTTAAAATATTAATTCTTGTGACTTATAATATTTTTTTTTATATAGTTTCTAAATATGTAAATTATTTTTCAAAAAACTTACCCATTATATATCCAAATGCACAGTCAAAATAAAGAAGTTTGACTCTTGAAATTTGAACTACGTCACATAAATAAAAACAAAAAAATATATTTTATATATATCATATAATAATATAAAAATAAAATATTTGCTGACTATTATTTTGATGAACGACTATACATTAGTGTATACCTGATGGATGAGCATGAGGATGACAGCCATGTCTCTTAAGGGTGTTCTAGGGAGAAGAGAGAAGGCATTGGAGTGATCAAGTAGCAAATCACCAAAGGCCCAATACACTGCTGCTCCTGATGGAAGTGTTAGTGTCAACACATACACTGTTGCCCATAAATATATTGCCTTGAACTTTTGTGGTTTCCACATTGCATGCATTACCTCTCTGCAGTTTAATTAATTAAGTTGGTAATTAATTCAATTTTAAATAATTAATAGAAAACTAAAATCCTTTTCTTTTAGTTAATTTCTTAAAGGTTCCAGCTGGTAATTATGTTTTTTTTTCCATCATAGCCTCTTCCATTCTCATTGAATAATTGTGCAGGAAAAGCAAAAGTAATTGGAAAAAGAATTGTAGCTTTCCAACATTAAAAAAAAAAAAAACCATTGTTGCTTTTCAACTTGAAAAGGGTAAAAAGTGAGACTTTTTTGCTTCTCATTCCTTTTTATTGAAAAAAAGAGATGCTGAAAGTTTACATTAACACATGCAAATAATGTTAGAATGAAATGTGAACACACAACTATACAAAATAACTACTAATTAAAGGATGTGGATACGTAGTGTAGTGAATGATGTTGCTTCTCCCTTAATCAGAGATCTTGGGTATGAGTTCTGGGTATAAAAAAGATCCTTGGTAGTAAGTGCTTCTCCCCGAGTGGGGCCCTACGCATGAATCTGAAATAGCTGGATTCTAACACGGATACTAGACACCAAGTGAGAAAAAAAACACTATACAAAATAATGTAGCATTTTGATAACGATTGGACATGGTGTCGTAAATGCTAAGATTAAAACTTTTATCGACAAATTGGATATTTACTTCTCAGAATATGTCGAAACATGTTAAGGTGAAGTCACTTTCAACATAATAACAATAGCGTTAAAGTAAATTGTATTTTTCTACATTTTTTAGTTTATGGATTTATGGTAGTGAGACAAGGACCTCGTACTTGCAACATATAAATTAAAGGATAATGCTAAATGGCCAGAAAATTTGGTCAGAATGGATATTACTAACATTAAAAAGACGTAACATATAAAAATAATGTTTTGTAGGCTTACACAGTAACAGCATGTCCCCCAAATGTATAGAGAATGTTTGTGGCTCCTGTGAAATATAGCACCAATTTGGTTGGTCCTGAGTGCTTCACCCCCTCCACCTTATTAATTACAAGAAATTAGAATGAAATCCCTTAATTAATAATGCATAACTAAGAAAATAATTATTAAATATATATCCAACCCCCACATACTGTTATGATTAAAGGTTTACTTAGACTAGAATCTTCAAACTTTGTATTCACATGTCACAACTCACAAGTGATAACAAATATATGATTTGAATCAAAGTTATTGATTCTACTGAACTCATAACCACCAATGTAGCTCCACCCCTATGTATACAACATATTGGGAGTTGATGCAAATACAAAATTTAGAGTCAGTAAATTTATAACGTAACGAGTTTGATCTTATTATATAACGAGTAGGTACCTGGCCATGGAGTAGTGATGCAACAGTAAGGTACCAAGCAGTGAAAGTGGTCATCAACAAGCCAAGAAAAGACCAAATTCTATAATTGTGGAAAGAAGGAATGAAGACAGTTGTGGCACAACAAGCACCAAAGATATAAGTCCAAGTCCTCTTGTCCAAATTATCATTTATGTAATATATGTTACTGCAAGTCAAAATCAAACAAACAAATTAAAACGAAAAAAGTATTGTACAATTTGGATGCGAAAATTTTTTTTAGTAAAAATTAGGAACCTTGCACAAGCAATGAGTTGAATAACTGATCCAAAGAGTAGGAAAGTGCAATTAAATGCCAAACCAACGTTTCTCCAATGCTTCCCTAGCAGCCCATCAAGAACTTCGAACCACTATAAGAAAAGTTAAAAACATAAGCAAATTTGGATGATTTTCTATTTAAATACAAATTAAATAAACTAACAAATATCAAATTCTAAATAATTTTCGTTTTCCTCCAACTTCGAATCACTACTAGAACCAAAGGTTTTTCCCACCGCAAATCAATAAGCAATTTGTGCTACAATACATGATTTTCTCACCAAAAAATGCACGATGGAGAATTGGTTCTCACTGAAATAGGAAATATCCTATTTGTGTATGAAAACATTACTATCGTTTTTTTTTTTCTCACTGGTTCAATTAAAATATCTACAAAAATAGCAGTGAACAAATAAATTACCTGAATAACGTGATTGCGGAAATCGACTTTTTCTCTATCTTTTCTGGTTCTATACTCAACATAGAGGATGCTAATGAGATAAGCAGTCCAACTACCCAATAAACCATAGAAAAGCTGAAATGAAATCCCAGAAATCATCCCCAATTGAGAAAATGAGTATGGCAGAGTCAATAGAACTTGAGCTACCTGACATTTGACAAATGAAAAATATAAGTCATCAAATACACTACTACAAAAACAAACAGGAATTAGCGACGGACAAATTTTGTAGTACCTGATTAGAGGCACAGCTAAACCAAGCATCATAAGTAGAGCCACCGTGCCAGAAAAAATTGGAGATTTTGGACTTAACGTTTATAGACTTACCTTCAGTCTCCATTTCTACATAATTTCCAACAATTACTGTCTCTACTACTTTGTCATTAGAAGATAATGCCATATCTTCTTGCTATTCCTGTTTAATTCCTCTCAAATTTTTTTTTGAGATAACTGATGAAAATATGTATATATACACTGTTATCTCCTGTATTTAGATTAGCAAACCAGAAACTCAATTTTCACTAGTGTTTTGTGGTTAATTGTAGTATTTTTTTTGGTGTGTGGTTTTTACCGGAGAAACATGAATGAGAGGAGGCCTAGTGTGGTTATGTCTCACAAATTCATGTTATATTTATATTCAGACAAGTGAAGGTATTAGCAAATATCCCTTATTTCTTTTTTATTTTGGGATTTTTTTTGTGGGTAGGGAGGGTGCTAATTTTCTTTTTCCTTTTTTTTTTATTCCAAAAGAAGATTCAATTTTTTTCTTTTTATATCCAGTAAATAGAAAAAAATAATCTTATTAAGATCATTTGTAATTATATTTTCTCCTATAAAAGAATTATATAATTAAACTAATATGTTTCACCTGATTGTTCTTATGGATCTCGATATATTTGTTTGGCTAACTACAATGAAATATAATGTATTAATTTACAATTTTAAATGTATAAATTGAAGTAAAAGTACCTACTCTCTAATCACTTTACTTGTGATCATTATTAAAATTAAATGGTCTATATTAGTTTTAAAAAATCAAAATATAATTAAGTATATTATTCTTGAAAATATAAATATTGACAAATTTAACATAGAAAATCTAAATGAAGAACAAATACACATACTCCAATACTATTATTGCTTAAATTACCTCTTTTTTATTTATTAAAGAGAGATTAAAGAGAAAATATTCATTAAAGAGATATTAACATTTTAATGGTTAAAATAATAAATAAAAATATTATAGTCAAAATATATAGTTTCTGAAGGGGCGTTGAAATAAGAAGTGTGACAAGTAAAGTAGTCCGATGAAAGTAGTAATTAAAAGTAAATAAAAATAGAAATATTTCATTTTGCATTTGATTAGATTTTGATTCCGGCACCTACTAGCAATATACAGAAGGAAATCTACGAATCCAAATATGAATAATAGACAACCTTTTGTTTTTGAAGCATCTCCTTCGTTTATATCTTCCACACTAGAAAGAGATGATAAGAAAATTACATTGTTTAGATTAGTTCATGGCTAAAGCTCATTATAATTATTAAATAAAACCCTTCCGTTATTAAGAAAAAAAATATGCACATGTCTTGTATTATACCCCTTATATGCCCCCCCCCCCCCCCCCCTTTCTTTTTAATGATCCAAATATCTACCAATAAAATTATGTCGACTAAAATAATTTTAGATCCACATTATATAGAATTTATTCAGTACCATCTTTTCACTAACCAAACGCAATTGTTCCTTGGATTTAAACATGAGCATTTTTGTCCTTTTGCACAAAACCTAATATAATATGCCAGCGTGAATGCCTCGTCCGCACGAGCAGGTTTCTCGTCTTCCTATATCAGAAATCTATTGAGCGGTTGAATCAGAATTTTAATGTTATGGGTTATGAATTTTTTAATGGTTTGAGTTCTAAACTAGTACTATATTTATATATAATTTTTTTATATAAATATACTATTTAAACAAAAACCTAATAATTTGGCCGAATTTATATCTGAACTTTTAGCTCTGTTCCTACAGTACTGTGATATAAATATGTATAACAATAATTTGGATGACTAAACTAATATATCTTATACTTTCTTTTGTTCACATTACTATAATCACTAGATGTCCTCCTTTATTTTTGTCCGTTGTAATAATGTGTAATGATGCTATATTTGAGGGATTATTAGCAATAATTATTATATATATACACTATTAGTGAACAATTCTAGCATGTTTAACTCATTTTTTTAAGGTTATTATAATTCATGTTTAGTGAATAATTGTAATTTCTACAAAAAGGAGAGAATATAGATGGGAATTGTAGGAAAGTAGACCAAATGATTGCAAAGCAAAGGGGCGTGGTCGCTTTATACCAAGAAGATTAACAAAAGCTGTTTTTTTCACATGGCTTTGGGAGAAGTCCTTTACAAACTCGATAATTCACTCTTCCAATTACTCTCCTTTTTATTTTATTTTATTGAACCTCATATAAGTCTGTATTTTTTGGATGTGCATATAAACTATGCGTTAAGCGTCGACATGAGAATCATACGGGTCAATTGCTCTCTTCTACATTCTACATTATTAATTTCGACCGTATTAATCAATAGAGGAATATTAGTTTAACCCAAAAGGGTCTTGGAAACTTATATACTCTTTGAAAATTGGTATATCATGTTCCTTTGGTCACATGATCAAATAAGGATTATCAAGATTTGGTATACAATTTGTATCGTATAAGACTCTTCTAGATATAGAGTTTGTATTCTTGTAGGAGTTAACTACATCGGTTGTTCCTGTATTTTGTATCTATAAAAGAGCACCTTGCTTTTTCAGTATTAGAATAAGATCGATACTCTATTTTACCACATTTATCATGGTATTAGAACGTTAGCAAACAATAACAAAATAATGACAAGAAACAATAACGAAGCTGCCAGTTCTCCATACACGCTGCAACCAACTGATAATCCTGGAGTGTCTGATAATCCTGGAGTGTCTCTGGTCACATGTTTGCTCACACAAGATAACTATTCGACGTGGAGGAGGGCCATGAGGAATGACTTGTTGGCTAAATTAAAGTTAGGCTTTGTTGATCGTAGTCTTCAGCGACCCACAACAAACTCTACAAATGAAGCCACCTAGATTAAGGGGAATTCCATGGTAATATCTTGGCTTTTCAACTCTCTTCATCCCTCCCTTTACAGTAGTGTAGCTTTTTTGATACGACAGGTGAACTTTGGAAAGATTTGGAGGAGCGATTTTCACAAGGGAATGCTCCTCGAGTTCACCAGTTGAAGATGGACATCGTAAATACACAACAACATAATCAAACAATGAGTGTTTACTACACAAAATTGAAGGGATTATGTGATGAGTATGGATCATATTCTCAATTACCAAACCGCAGTTGTGGTGCTATTAAGGAATACATAACATAAAGGAAAAAGAGAAGGTTCATCAATTTCTAATGAGATTGAATGACAAATTTAATGTTGTTCGATCTCAGATCTTAAATACTGAACCATTACCAACTCTTGCTCGTGTGTATGGATTAGAAATCGTGATGTCTCAAAACTATCTAACGTATTGAATCCTCCCCAATAAGTGGTTTATCAAAAGAACAATATAACCAGCTCATGGTGCTTTTAAGCCTCAATAACTCCAAAGGTATTGATTTAATGGCTAACTTTGCTGGTAAGGCTGTTACTTTTCCTGCCGCTAATTATGAATGGATATTAGATTCATGAGCGTCTGATCATATAACTTGTCAGAATAATTTTTTGTCTAATGAAATAAAGTTTCTCTTTGATTCTAATATAACTATTCCTGATGGTTCTTTTGTTACTGCTAATACTTGTGGAGATGTGACTCTTAATTCTTCAATAACCTTAAATCATGTTTTACACGTACCCATGTTTTCTTGCAACCTTATTTCTATCAGTAAGCTGACACAATCATTGAATTGTGTTGCTCATTTTTTCCCTTTCTTTTGTGTTCGGCAGGACTTAGCCACAAGGAAGCTGATTGACATGGGTAAACTGAAGAATAGCCTTTATTATTTTCAAAGCCAAGCACTAGTTCTAGCTCTTTTGTCAAATAAAGACCAGACGGTTCTGTGGCATCAACATCTTGGTCATGTGTCTTTTAGTCATTTGTCTTTCATTTCAGAACTTCAATTTTTTAAATTTTAATAAGTTGGATGACTATTGTGATGCTTGCCACCGAGCTAAGCAAATTCGGAAGTCATTTCCTGTTAGTTCTATTAAATCTAAAGAAGCTTTTGATTTGACTCATTGTGATTTATGGGGTCCATATCATTCACCTTCATTGTCAAAGTCTCATTATTTCTTGACCATCGTGGATGATTTACCACAAGTACTTGGGTGTATTTGCTTAAGGTTAAAACTAAAGTTTCTCATTTATTAATTTTCTTTCTTGCCATGGTAAAAAGACAATTCAATAGTCTTGTTAAAATCATTCGTAGTGACAACGACACGAAATTTACTAATAGTTCACTTCAACAATGTTGTCGGGAAGAAGGAATCTAAAATCATTTTTCTTGTATCTCTACACCCCAACAAAATGGTGTAGTAAAATGTAAACACCGACATTTACTTGATGTCGCTAGATCCTTAAGGTTCCATATGCTGGTTTACCAATAAAATTTTGGGGAGAGTGTGTTCTAACAACAACTTATTTAATAAATTACACACCATCACCCATTTTGTCCAGAAAAAGCCCATATGAGTTGTTATTTTCCTCAAAACCTTCTTATGCACATTTACGTGTGTTTGGATGTCTTTGTTATGCTTCGGTTATTCCACGATCTCGTGATAAATTTCATGACAGAGCACACCTTGTATTTTCCTGGGTTATCCATATGGTCATAAAGGTTACAAGGTCTATGATATGAAAACACATCAAGTATTTGTTTCTCGTGACGTGAATTTTCATGAAAGAGTTTTTCCTTATAAAGAAAATACTCTTTACACTAAAAAAAAACCACGAGTACCTTTGCCATTGTCGATTGATGATTCTAATCAAACTTTGCCAAGACAAATTCCACTACAAGAAAATCTTGATCTAGGCATAATACATCCAAATTTGGCTCCAAGTGACACCATAACTATTGAACAATCACCAGGTCAGATTATTGAACCATCAAGAGCACCCATTGTTCCAACTCTACCTCAACACATCAAAACCCAACCAGCTGTTACGATCCGAGAGTACCCCCTAGATGTAACACGGTATACAAAACTTTGAAGAGCCTTATACACGTCTCTTAGCATATCATAACATAAGAACATAAGAAATTTTGTGGAAATTTAAATCTTTTCTTTACAATCGAAGTCTTTTATAAAAATAGCCGGGAGTCTATGACACTATGTCTCAAACCATCTACAATACTTGAATAATACTTTCGGACATAGCCCATACAAAAGCTCTAAAAGTAAAATAAAAGACATAAACTGTAACAATGGGTTTGTCTTCAAAGCTATGAGGACTCACCAAATCTTCAACCCCATGCTCCTTAGAAACCTATCTTTCAAGAATAGTACTCAAGTCTCCAAACCCTACACTTTGTAAAAATTTAGAAGAAATATGGTTTAGCACAATTAAGTACTAAGTATGATAGCCATGCATGAAAAAACTTTGAAAACATGCTAAAAGGGACATTTTTGTTAAATGCATGCACTTTGCTAGTTTAAAACCATCATTTGGAAAATAGTGTGAAAACCCAATCATAAGCATACAAGACATCATGAAGTAACATAGGCCATAGCATGGTAGACAACAATCACCACTAGTGTACATAAGAGATACCATTAAGAACATATACATAGTCAATGCAATCTAGTGTTAACATGACATGTGAGCAACACTTCATGAGCCATCTTAAGGCGAGCTTGTGCAATGCATAGGTAAGACTCCATAATCCCACCTACACTAAGCAAGTCACTTTAGATCCTCAGTTATGTTTACCCTTTTGTAATCTCATCCTTAGCCTATCTCTCATAGACTAGGAAACATTCACTTTTAGTCAACCATATCAATAAAATCAACTCATAGCAACATGCAACATTACAAATAGCCTTGACATCGAATGCAATTACCATTTAGACATAAGCACATTCATTACATGAGTCATCTTGACAAATATGAAACCTAGCATAACTACTCTTAAAGCCTACTTGTGCAATGTATGGATGAAGTCCCATACCCCCACCCATACTAAGTAGAACTCCTTGAATAGCCATAGCACATCCTAGACTTGACCTTGTGGGAATTAGCCTCAATCGACATAGACTATGTGAGCTAACATGGAATTCGGTGTATGCCCCACACCGAAAAGGGGTGGGTGTCTTACTTGCCTAAGGTAGAACTAAAATATATTAGCTTGGAAATGAATCCAAATGGCTAAATGACCTACGGGGGCACATAGTTATGGGATAAGGAGATTGCTACAAAAATTCATCCTATCTAGCGGGGGAGTTTCCATCTCATGAGATACATTGTAGAAGTCCTTCCTCTCTAGTGGGGGAGATTCCATCTCATATTCAATATCCGCTCGGTGCTAGGCATAACTTCCCACAAATACATGACTTAGTCTTGAATTGAATTTGCAAGCATGAAGGAGTATCTTACCCTCCATCCAACACAATTTATAAGGATAGCTTATAGATTCATTAGGTGAGAATGGACTTTCAACCTAAGATCTTTATGATAGACTCAATTAGGTGAGAACTAACTTTCAACCTAGAATCTTTAATATGTGAGGAAAACTTTCACATTATTCTCATTATGTGTGTATGAGAATGAACTTTCAATCAACACAATAATATCATCACAATCATGGAATCATCATGTCTAAGTGTGTGAGTGAGAATAGACTTTCAACTACACCACAATTACAACACAATCACGATCCTTTTATTTTCTCAAAAGATGGTCTTACATCATGAACACATGACTTTCACTAAGCATGTATGATATCATATATTTCCCCTTTAAGGACTAAATACCACATTTACTCAACACATCTAGCATTCATTATATAAGACATGAACATAGTCTTAGCTCAAGTAATCTAGTCATTAAATGCATGATATCAAACACTCATAATATAGGTCATGTTGGTGGAGTCTTTCTACAATAACACCACATACAATTAAACACACAACAACTTAGAGTATAATCATGTTCATAAAATATACACATAAAGCTACAATTTGGCATAAGTCTCATGTCTTACCCCTCTTGGATCAAGGATCAAAATCAACCAATCTCATTTAGGATTACTACATTTAACATGGAAGGCAACATGATTCAAATAACTCAACTAATACAACATAATCTCATAATGTTCAACTTACTACAACTTACCCTCATCATAAGGTCACAATTTGGGGACATGGGGTTCATAATTTCTTGGGGGAAATTCAACATCAAAACCCATAGAAATTCCTTAATTAATACATAATACAAGTAATCAATACATTATATCCACAATTATACCACATTCTACTAAAGTGATTCAACATCCCAACTTTAAGATCCAATTTGAGGATTTGTAAAATTCATGGATTCATTGTAGAATTTATCATAAAAATATCATAAATCAGTAATTAAACCATAATATAAAATAATTGAATCATTTTAAAACGTTTTGAGAAGAATCCATGACTTGGAATAAAAGCCCTAGCTTTGGGGAATTTTCTAACTTTGGAATTGAAAATTGAAGGACTTCATGGATGAAAAGTTAACCATGAATCAACACTACCATACCTCCTTTGAAGAATTTTCATGAATTTGATTGAAAAAGGTGAGTTCTTGAGCCCTAGACCTTGATCTCTTGCTCTCCAATGGAGGTTCTTAGTGAGAGGATTTTTGGGGGATAAAGTTAGTTATGATTTGGGGTCTTGGGGATTGTGAAGTTAATAGGTTAGTTATGGTTTAAAACACCTTATATAAGTCTATTAAAACGACCCTAGACTAAAATAATTAAATTAGGAATTAATTGAAACTACTTACCTTTGGCCAAATTGGAGGCAACTTGTACAGGCATGACCTACGACCTGCCCCCCACGAACCGTGAGTCGGTCCACGGGGCGTGCTGCAGGTTCGTGGTTCATGACCTGCAGGTCCTCATCATGGCCTTAACCTACACCCCATGACCTACGAGGTGTGGATGGACCTACGCTAGTAGGTGTCATCCGTAGGTCACCACATTTTTGACAGCCTTTTAGTTCTAGGCAGCTTTGGGGGTTAGACTTTAGGGTCCTCCTCAAGGACCCTTGGTTGGTCCTTGGGGGGTCGTACCTTGACGTTTAACCCCTAAACACCTCAACCTAAGCTCGGGAACTCGCTTTACAACCTTAACCCTCACATCAAACTCAAAAACCCTCACGTAAGGCTCTAGTTTCACCTACTATTTTTAGGGGGCGTAACACCAGCTCATCTTAAATATTTTCTAGTTAAACTCTCTAACAGTAATAAATGTTCTTCTTCAGGCTCATCCAACACAACTTGCTCAAGTATTGGTCCAGCTTATCTTTTATGTCACTATGTTTTCTACTCCAATTTTTCCACAACTCATACATGTTTTCTTTCGGCCATTACCCACCATAATGAGCCAACATCTTACAAACAAGCAGTACATGTAGAACACTAGAAGAAGGCCATGAGAAAAGAGTTGGAAGCACTTGACAAAACCACACATGGATATTAGAACATCTACCTATACATAAAAGAGCTATTGGTTGTAAATGGGTTTAAAAAATTAAGTTTAACTCTGATGGATCAATTGAGTGTTATAAGGCGCGCCTTGTCGCTAAAGGATACAATCAAGTAGAAGGTTTAGATTATAATGAAACATTTGCTCAATTTGCCAAACTCACTACAGTTCGTATCCTTTTAGCCGTTGCAGTTGTGCGAAATTGGGATCTCCATCAACTGGATGTGCATAGTGCTTTTATTCATGGAGATTTACATGAAGAAGTTTACATGCAACCACCACCTGGATATTTGTCAGCTGAAGATATTAGAGTTTGTCGCCTTCGTTGGTCACTTTATTTATTGAAGCAAGCCTCAAGGCAGTGGTTTGCTAAGTTTTCTACCGCTATTTTAAGATTTGGCTTTACACAATCCAAGGCTGACACTTCTTTATTTTTGTATCGATGAGGAAATTCTTTTGCAGGCGTTCTTGTATATGTAGATGATGCCATTGTTGCCACCAATGATTCATTCAATTTTAAAGCTTTGAAAGGCTACTTAGCATCCTGTTTCCTATAAAAGATTTGGGTCCTCTTAAGTATTTTCTTGGTCTAGAAGTTGCTATCAGTTCAGAAGGAATAGTTCTTTCACAACGAAAGTACACGCTGGATATTTTAAAAGAAACGGGGATGCTGGCATCTAAACCAGTAAAATTTCCCATGGAGCAGCATCAACGTTTAGCTTTGGATGAAAGTTCTCCTTTTCACGACCTTGAGCCTTTT
Source organism: Solanum verrucosum (assembly GCF_900185275.1). NCBI lineage: Eukaryota > Viridiplantae > Streptophyta > Magnoliopsida > Solanales > Solanaceae > Solanum > Solanum verrucosum. The sequence goes on from NW_026020175.1 coordinate 1,934,578, forward strand.
CGCAGATTAGTTGGGAGGTTGATTTATCTCTCTTTTACTAGGCCCGATATTTGCTATTCAGTTCATTTGTTATCTCAATTCATGTGCCGGCCTCGACAGAATCACTGGTTAACTGCTCTCCGAATATTGCGTTATTTAAAGCTTGCACCAGGCCAAGACATTTTCTTTTCAATACCAAGTTGTCTGTCTATAAAAGGATTTTGTTATTCAGATTGGGCAAGTTGTCCACTCACCCGTCGTTCAACCAGTGGGTATATCATATTTCTTGGTCATTCACCTATTTCATGGAAGAGCAAGAAACAAGTGATAGTGTCGCGTCTTCCGCTGAAGCAGAATATCGTTCCATGGCAACAACTGCTTGTGAGATTATTTGGTTACGACAATTACTTTCAGACTTATATGTCCCTCATTCAGATCTAGTTCCTTTATATTGTGATAGTCAAGCCACACATCATAATGCCAATAATCCATTTTATCATGAACGGACTAAGCATATTGAGGTGGACTGCCATTTTGTTCGGCACTGTATTCAACGGGGATTGTTGGTCTGTCATCACATTTCAACACAACATCAACTTGGTGATGTTTTTACTAAAGCTTTAGGTGCGCACCAGTTTCAAATATTGATTGCCAAGTTGAGCATTCGGGACCTCCATGCTCCAACTTGAGGGGGCGTAATAGTGTACTTGGTAGTTAGTTATATATATACATTAGGTTGAATTTTGAATTATCAAGATTTGGTACACAATTTGTATCGTATAGGACTCTTCTAGGTATAGAGTTTGTATTCTCGTAGGAGTTAACTACATCGGTTGTTCCTGTATTTTGTATCTATAAAAAAGCACCTTGCTCTTTCATTATTAGAAAAAGATCGATACTCTGTTTTACCACATTTATCAAAGGATTCAAAAAATAGTGATACAACATAGGTTGTGATTGAGGGACCCGAACCACGCTTGAATGGCAATAATGATACTCAGAGCATTGTTTAAGGGTACTTGTGACATAATTTTTATTTTTTCTCGAACCACCGCAATTGGTATAATTTTTGTCATAGTTTTTTCCCGTCGAGTAAGGGTTCTGTGGTGAGAATTTTGTAGACACTAGGTAAATCATACTAGGCAAGTCTTATGCGACAGACTCAACTCAAAAGACATTAAGAGGGATGGATCCCGACTCATCCGTATGAATTATCACCCTCCAAACCAATTGAGCCCATCCCGAAGGAGACTTGCGACATAATTACTCCATCCTATTTCAACCTCTCCGTATCCGATCCTTCCGTTAATTGACTTTATAACTTGCTTTTTGAACAAAAATAGAAAATCACTCGGGTCAGAAACTTTTTTTCATCATGGTAATTAAATGTCTAATGTATTCTATATTTAGTTACGCTGTCTATTGTCTACTCTTGTTCATTATTGTAGGAGGAAAAATCACGTCCAGTAAAGGGACAAATTGGATCGTGACACATGGTAAAATCAAGATCGAGAAATACTTAGTATGATCCGGGAAATTAAGGAGGATTGTTCCAGACCGCCTTATAACTGGACATCCTCGTGATGATTCTTAGAGATAGGAGTGTACATGACCGGGTTGGTTCGGGTTTTTCAAATATCACATCAAACTATTTGTGTAAAATTTTTAAATTTATAAACCAAGCCAAACTAATAAAATTTGGATTTTTTCGAGTTTTTCAACCTCGGGTTGGTTCAGGTTTTTCAAATATCAAACTAAACCATTGTGTCAAATTTTTAAATTTATAAATCAAACCAAACTAATAACCCTCGGGTTTTTTTTTCAGATTTTTGAATTTTTTCGGTAAAGTTTGCATACAAACATATAATTAACTTGTGCTCCAAATATTTCTTTAGTCCAACCAAAATACAATTATCTAAGGTGTTTCTTAAAAAAATAACACAAAATATGAGATGAGTACTGATGACACAAAAATATTCAATAAAAAATAATAATGAAATCATCATATAAAATAAATATTGCAAAGTCATAATGAAAATGATCATAATTTAAAAGTATTTAATCATGCTAAAATAAGTTTAATAAGTATTAGTTACATTACTAAATATTTAAGGAAAATTAAAATTAGATTATGTATTTTAATTGTCTAAATCAATGTAAAACTAAAGAACAAATATTCAATATTATTGTCATTTTTAGTGTTGAATTGATTTTCTTTTTGCATTAGTATTAATTTGATTTTGATTTAAGTTTTATTATAATTATCAACATCTATGAACTATAATCTTTATTGTACCATTCCGAATGCGAAGTTTTTAAACTTGAAATAGTGTATTAAAAGATAAAAATTATGAAATAATATAAGAAATATTTTGAAATTATATCAAAGTAAATATTTTTATGTATAAAATAAAATTTTATAATTACATATATAATATTGGGTTGGTTTGGTCTCGGGTTGATTTTTTTTAGTTAAAACCAAACCAACCCAAATATAGTCGGATTTTTTTTTCCAATACCAAACCAAGTCAATCCAAACCACTAGTAGGGTTTTTTTCGATTTGACTCGATTTGCGGTTTAATTTGATTTTCGATTCAGTTTTGTACACCCCTACTCAGGAAGATCAACAATCAATCTTGAGCCTTTGCCAACTTGCCCCAATCAGCTTCAAGAGAGACATTATGACTTAGGCACATGCTAATATTAGATAGTCTTTTAAGTGCTAAGCCTGTAATCGCTTCATACCATGTGTCTATCTTGGTTAGTGTCTTAGTTTAGTCAATTATATCATGTGTCTCTAATCTAAGCAAGAATATGATAAAATAGAGAAAAGAGAAATGGAAAGATGCCGAATCCATATAAAGGACTCGAAACCTTCGTAACCAAATAATGATAAAAAGGGAAAAGGGCAATGCTTTTATAAGAAAATGAAACATGAAAAAAGTAAAATGTTATTGAAGTGAACTAAATATTCTGACAAAATTAAAGATCAACTCCTTCAACCAAATTGCCATTCGAGATGTCAGATAAATGATACTCTAGTACGAAAAGTTAACAGAACCAATACAAGACAAAAAGAAAATTCACACCAACAAAAAAAGAAAAAGAGAAAACAGTTTAATGTACTAAAGTACTTTTTCATGTTTTATTTGAAGTATTTATTTTAATGTACTACTTTTTCATGTTTTATTTGTATTTGTTTTTTGTTTTGAAGTGCAAATGCTATACCTTTTGTTATTCTTTATTTTCTGCTTCTTGCATAGATCTTTTAAATTTAAGAGCACTGCTAATTGGCAAGACAAAATTTTGGCACGAATTGGCAAGACACGGCTAAATGATGAAAATGTCTCTTTGGCTCCCAAACCATTTGTATTTCCCTCCAAAAAAGAAAACCACTTGTATGAGGCTTTTGTTGGCTGCCAAATGTACAAATGGGACTCATACCTTAACTATTTCATTTTCTTTCATCTTCTTACTCTTTTTCATTCATTTTTAAAAAAATTCCATCGACTTTCTTTTTTCCTCCTCTAGTTACTTCATTTGTCAGAGTTATAAAGAATTTTTAAAACTTGCCCAAAATATCTAATATGCATATTTTACGGTATTATTTATTTGAGAGAAAAAATAAAGTGAATGTGGCGAGAAAATTTCGATTGAAATGGAAGAAATTGAAGGTAATGAAATTACAAATAAAAAAATCGTAAAATTTTGCGCATTAATTTCTTGAACCTTTTATTTTTCTGTACGTATTTTATAGAATGATATATACGAAATATGAGAATTTAGATATTTTGTTTTGTGTTTGTTTATAAAAGATTATACATTGATTTTTAAATATAACTTTTTTCATCATATATAAAAAAAAATTAAATTAAAAAAATGTTATAAATATTTTAATTTTTTTTTTTTGTTCTATTCAGGTATTTCTCTTTATAATAATCAAGTTATTTGCATTTACTTAATATTTTAATTTATATTTTTATTTTAAGAATGTCAAGAATGAATTTTCATGTTCAAAATAACTTATGTCTTTTTAATTGATTATTTTTATTTAAATCAAGCATCATGAAGACATAGTATATCACAACTAAATTTTTAACTTTTTGTAAAAAAATAAAATCGTTAGAACGAATTTATCATATTTCTTAGAAATAATTAAATTCTTAGATAATGCATACATTTTTTGAAGGATCCTATATATAATTAGATCAATTTCTTACATTATCATATATATTCTAATCGACCAAAACCAAATAGAAAAAAAAATTAAAAAATTAAAGTGATAAAAAAATCGACTTAATTAATTTGACTTAATTTCAACGTTTGAAAAATCAAATTATCGACCAAAACCAAATAGAAAAAAAAATTAAAGTGATAAAAAAATCGACTTAATTAATTTGACTTAATTTCAACATTTCAGAAATCAAATTAATTTATTTAATAAAAAAATTATCCAAACTAAATCACGACTAATTCTACTAAAAATAATTAAATTTCAGCATTTGATAAATAAACTAATTAATACGAAAAATAATAAAATTACAAAAAGAAACGGAAAAGAAGAAGAAGATATGGAGTTGGAGAAAAAAATATAAAGAAATGGAGCGTTTTAGCTTCTTCTTTTAAGTGGGACCCAATTTCCACCTGGCAAAATATGAAAAGATCTAATACAAGTATTGTCTGACACGTAATAAGTGTGCCTCACACATAATAATTTTTTTCTTAAAAGTATTAAAAGTGGTTTTACTTTTGAGGGTAATTTAGGTACACGAAATAAATGAATTTATCCAAATGCCCTTAACTTTTCACCAAAATTACGAAAATACCTGATTTTTGTTGCTCATGTCATTTCGTGCCAAAAATCTGTCTTGCCAATTATATTTTCCGTAAATTTAAATGGTGTGACCTAGAGTAATCATTGATTATCCTTCATGTTATGATAGTTATACATGATGAGATTGGATTTATATTTATCCTTCATGGTAATTATTGATTATGAAACCAAAAAAGCTGTCAATGGAATTATTAGGGAAAAAAAAATGAAAACATCCTTTGTGGAGCGGCGGACTCATAAAAGAACATACTAATGTTTAAAGAGAAAATATTTTGGCATTCCAATCCTTAATGTTATGTCACGCTTTGCAGACAAGACATATATATTCTCATGGGACCAGAAACATTCCCTGATGGCTTTGTCTCCTTTGACTACTTCTTCTTTGTTTATCTGTAACAAGTTTGTGCTCGTCTCAATTATTTTTCTCAAATATATTTGTTACTTTTTGTCAGCTTTGATATGGGTGGACCTAGTGTATCAAAACTTTTTCATCAGAAAATTATAATTTTATATGTATATATAGTAAATGTTGAGTTCTCAATTAACTTCTTTGTATATTTAATTGTTTTATGTATTGAATCTCCTTAGTGAAAATTTTAACGCCGTTAGTGAATATATATCGAATAATTATCCCTCACACTTAAAATTTATATTGTTCCAATTTTTAATTGAATCCAGAAAATGAATATCATATTTTCTTATTTGAAAATAATTTAAATTTAAACGTGTTATTTTTATTTTTAATAAAATGATTTTTAGCCGAACAAACATCAATGACTTGTTTTATCATTATGAAACAGGGAGTATACAATATCATACTGTCTGGTTGGTGAATTTAAGAAGGAAAATCGAAAACCAACATGAAAACAGATGATTGAACATGATTTAACTCGGAATAATGAAATGTTTTAGCTGTAAAATTTAGACTCTTGTCATCGAAAGAAAAAGATCATTGGAATTTTATAAAGCACATTGAATGATTCCTTCAATTCTACTTACCTCATCTAGCCTATACGAGTAGTGAACAAGTATAGAAAACTTTAGTTGATTGTTTACCACATAAAGCATAAGCGTTTGAGTTGTTGAATTTCAACATGCCAATTAATTTATGTACTACCAAATTAGAAATTAATAGAGCTCTAGATGATTATTCAACTAATAGTTATTATCTTAGAGAGTCACTTTTTCCTTGATTCCAAACTTTTTTCCAGCAAACAAAGTGACTTTTTGAAATAATAATTATTAGTTGAGTGACTATCTCAAAAATAAACTCAAAATTAAACCATATTTAGGATTTTAAGGATGGTGGTTCATCTTCAAGAAAAAGGTGGATCAATATGGTGATTAAGAACTCAATTAGTTTCAACAAGAACAAGACATTTAAAAATCAGGCATGAGTGTGGTATTAATCATACCAGGGCAACATAATAATGATACACAATGATGCTGAATATAAAAATAGAATGAATATGCTATCACCTAGCATGGTTCAAATTAGATCAATTTTGCACTCAAAATGATAAAGATGATCTACTTTGTTTCCAAGATATCACCTGGTTGATGTACATATCTTTTCATAGGATTCTATTATTCTATGGACTTATAAGATCATTTGGCACAAACTGCATGAAAAAAAATGTAGTATAGTTGTTTACAAATGATTTAAGGTACGGTGTATGATGGGGTGTCACTTTTGTCCATTTACTTTATTTAACTTTTATTAGGAATCACCAGAAGTGTACCACTTTTCTTTTCATGTACACACAATGAATTATTTCCTACACCATCAAAGAAACTAATTCATAAGTAATGATTAACAGCCTAATGTCTTCAAAATTGAGCAAGATTATTTGGAGCGCCTGAATAATTTTGTTCATTTAGACCAAGTATATATTAAAACACAAAATCATAGTTTTAATAGAAAATACAACTTATTTCTTTACCTTAAGAAGACAAACGAGAAATATACCAAATGAGACGCAATAACTTAATGCTTCAGTTTATTGACTTAATCCACAAAAAGAGATGAACAATCCATTATAAAAAAAAGAGTACCTCAATTCACTCGAAATAAAAAGAGATTCACACAGGTGTTAACGTAACATTTGCGTCTCACATTGACAATATTAAGTACTCCCACATCCTTTAAATCCTTATCTTTTTCCTCTATCTATAAGGTGACATGAGGTTATGCAAATATGTAAGGCAAAATCAAATGAAACTAAAGATGTGATTTGAGTGTGGAGATCAAAGTCAAATACACTGAAAATTAATTTGAAATATAACCTCTCTATAGATGGTAATCTCAAAATTTGAAACAATACCAGGACAGTGAAATCTAGTTTGTTCAAGCATACATAAATTAGTCTTATTCTTGTTTAGTATTTAAGAGATACATTATATTTAGACATGAACTGTAATGTGCTTAGTCTCGACACCACGTCCTAATGAGAAGTAGGAATAGGTGATACTACGATTGTAAAGGACTGTAACGTTATATTCGCCTAAGAAACCTCGAAAATTGTAGGAACCTAACTCATTTGTTTTGCCACGTTTAGTTCCAGTTTTCCATTCTTTAAGTAAAAGCTGATCAATAAGATCCCCTGTTGGCAAGTTTTGGAATTTGTCGTCTGTAAGGCACATTTGATAGCAACCTCCTCTGCCAAGAGCTGACCAAAGCATGATCCCATTCACACTTGGATGTGAGAACGCCTCTCTTAAAATTTGCTCCAAGTATACAGCTTGTTCTTCCTGTTTATACATATTGCTAACATCAACTTCCGTAAGCCAAATGGGAAGTTTTAAAGTTGCCAACTTATCAAGAACAGCTCTCATGAAAGCAGGGTTCACCGCGCTAAAATGACTTTGTAGTCCAATGCCAGCCACTTTAACCCCGCCTTTCTTGAGTTCCTTGAACTTTTCAATGTACATGTCCACGTTGATTCTCGGGTCACAATTTTCAACAATGTTGTATTCATTGAGAAACAAGGTCACTAGTGGATCTGCGCGGTGAACTTTCTTGAACATATCCAAGGTAGCATTTGGACCGAGTTTTTTCTCATAAAAATTGAAATGGAGGAGTTCATTGATTATATCCCAGTGAAAAAACTCATTTCTGTATTTACTCATTACACTTTTAATTCTTCCATCCATCGCTTTTTGTAGCTGAGGAACTGTCATGTTTTCGACCCAATCTTGTATCATCGTTGGGTTTCCCCAGAACATGGTGTGTCCTCTAACTAAAAGTTTGTTCTTCCGAACGAATTGCATCATCTGATCCACTATGGTATAGTTGAATACTCCAGGCAGTGGCTCTGTCTTGTACCACTTGAGGTCATTTTCAAAAACTGTTGCTTTGAATCGCTTGACGAACCATTCCTGAAATAACATTATTCTCTCTTTAATGTGACAAAGATCAATTGCGACATCATAAGACCAATTTGAAAGAAAAAAACAGACCTGATAAGACAAATTTCCCACAATGGTACTTGCTATCATAGTTCCAAATGGAAAATCCGTTGAGATTTGATCTATTTTGACTGCTGCATTAGGCAAACTGTTTCCATTTTCATCTACAACATGGATCATAACAGCTCGTTTTCTTTCCTGAAATATAACTAAATTTTATGTCATAACTGAAATTTGCATAGGTGTACACTTAATCGAGTCATATAGTGCTTAGTTCTTGCCGTTTTTATCCCCTCAAATTGATTGAATCTCCATTCCTTTTCTGTAAACGGCTGTAAGGAATAGTTAATAATCTCTATTTCCACGTTTCTTTGTGATACATCTGAATTCTACAAAAAAATGAAAATTTTCTTTCAAGAAAATGAATCATGTAAGACAAAAGAAAAGATGTTTAATATACCGTCAAATGTATCTGGAAGGAATTGGAAGGTGCACTCCAAAGGAAACCACCTTTGAGAAAGGACCAACATCCTTTCTTGGCTACAACACTTCCTATACATTTTGGATATTGATTGTCTAGCTTCAATTTAGCTGTTACCAGCGCAGAATCTACATTTTTCACTCTCACCCAGCCTGTACAAATACCAATTTTATTAAAAATAAATCGTATAGTTTAAGGACATTATATTATACAAAGAAATTGGCTTTGATGTGATTTTGTATAAACAAGATATGAATACCAATATTCTATAATTAGTTTTTTTTATATTGATTGTTTATTGCACGAGTAGTAAATACTAAGAAGAAACTTAACTGGAGAAGGAATAAATTGAGGCTGGAGAAAAATTTTCCAAGGAAAAAGTAGGTGAATAAACCTTGTCCCCATTAATATCATCAGTCAGTTTATATAGATGAAATTTGTTTCTTAGTATTCCTCCATTATAAAGTGCCATCTCTGGCTTCGCTTGACACTGCTTATACATTGAGATAGATTTAAATGAATAAACACGATCACTGAAGATTCATATAATTAACGCCAACTTATTTGGAATTCAGACGTAGTATAAATTAGAATTGTGAAAGTACCTCTGTCCATGCCGAAGGATCATATACTAGCTTAGCTGAAATAAAAAAAAAGGAAATTATTACGTCTATTTTTTTTCTCTATCTAATAGTAGGTTCAAAATTAATACTGTAAATATTGGGAAAAAAAAACCTTTAGTGTGAGCGTGAGAAGAGGTAACAAAGAAGAGGAAAGAAAAAAGGGTCCAAAATAGTGGACTCATTTCCCACATTAACATCAACATATTGTTACACTATTTGTTCAACACCTCTCGATAGTTCCTATAAAGTTAGCTATAAATACGTTTTTGTTTTCATGTTAAATTTGCAACGTAAACTAAAAGTAATTAATGCATTAATTAAACTGAGATAACTTATTTTTTCCTACCTCGATACATTCTTCCTTAATTAATTAGCTTCATTATTTTAAAGTGAGAGACAATAGTTTGTTCTCTCACTTGTATTCAAGTCTCATTAATAACTTGTTAGTTAATAATATCAGGCAGGAAGAACCAAATGAGGATATAATTAAACATTATGTTATATCTTGTTTCATTCGTGAGATGGTGTAGCGTAGGAACTATTAACTCCTCATGTAATCATTTGTCACATATTTATTTAAGTAAATTTCTTATAATGACTTACTTACTTTAGCTAGTAAACTTCAACTCTATCTACTAGGTAAACTTCAACTCTAAATTTAAAAAAATCCAAACCAATATCAATCTAATTCTCTTAAAAGTATATACTTAATATATTTGATAAAATATAACTATAATATTGTAATTTATATATATATATATATATATATATATATATATATATATACATACGATATTGATACATGTTTACACACGATTTATACAATATCGATACATTTTATATACACTACATAAATATTTATACAATATCGATATATTACATATACACTACATAATTAATTATACATCATATATACATGTTCATACACCATTTATACAATATCCATACATGTTTATACACTATCTATACAATATTGATATATTACATATACACTACTTAATTGTTAGTTATTAAAAACATAAAAAAGTTAGTTATTTAGCCACTATCAAATCATAGCTAATAAAATAAAAGTATACTGTGGCTAATAAAAAGTAAAAATAACGTTATTCAGCCACGGTTAAATCATGGCTAAATAACAATAAACTGTGACCAACTATATTTCATTTTATTATTTGTTGGCTATATTCTCTAACATGGATGACTATCTAAGAAATTTACTCTTTTGTTTATTCAACATCTTACATTTTGTCACAAATCAAAGTCACAACTCACAACCACTGATAGACAATTCAGCCTATTTCTCCATCATGGCATCCTCCTTAGCAATGGGACAGTTTGATCTATTTGACAGTTTGATCTACAAATGGTTTGCAGTCTTCTTTTCTATGGGACAACGACACAATCATATATCATATATGCGTATGAAGGGAAGAGACTTGGAGAAATAGTGTAAGTTGTTGCTGTCAAGATGTATGTTTAATGGAAGAAATGTTGTGGCTTTGCTCAATTTTTCATCTCTCAAATTCATATACAATAAGTTTCTATGTGATGCATATTTTATAGACAAAATGGGAACTAAGACGATGAAATAATCACACTCAATTTAATCTAACTGAGCATCTTGAAAAGTATCAATTGTCGTGGCCCGTTGAAAACACTTTTCTTATCCCTTTCTAGTCTCGTGCATCTCGTGCGCCAAACGTGTATCTCGCGTACCACACGTGCATTTTGTGCGTCATACATGCATCTCGTGTGCCACATGTGCATCTCGTGTACCATACGTGTATCTCGTGTGCCACACGTGCATTTCGTGTGCCACACGCGTGCATCTCGTACGCCAAACGTGTATCTCGTGTGCCACACATACATCTTGTGCATCATACGTGCATCTCGTGTGCCACATAGTTCTTTCATCCGTTTTGATCGTTCTTTCCTGATCAGAGGCTCTTGTTGTTAATTAGCATCAAATACTTCTTGGAAGTGTCACATAGTTGATCATGTGAAAATTAATACATGTGATAAAGTTAATTTAATATAAGGAATTGTTTAACCCGTTGTTTATTTATCACTACAAAAAATAAATATAATAGAAAATTATTTATAGATTATTTTGGAAGGGTATTATTGATACACTAACATAACAAAGTTAGATTAATAAAACTTGATTCAAATATTTTAAAAATATAATGATATCAAAATAGTATTGTTGTGCTGAATTTGATAAGTTAATATAATAATATTAAAATAGTGTTAATTAGTTTTAGCTTTTGAAATTTGAAGAAGACACCAAAAAACAAATAATGTTATTTTACACATGTGATGTTGTGAATTTGAATTTCCCAAATATGAACAAATTTCTATTTTTATTTTTTTTTCTATACGCTAACGGTCCCACACATTCAAGAATCTCAAATGGACCAATGTACCTCGGACTTAGCTTACCTTTCTTACAAAATATCATCACCCCTTTCATGTGGATACCTTAAGAAGAACAATTCTATAAACCCTAGATCAAACCCATGATCCCAATTATCCTAACAATTAGTTCAATCAATAAATTAAAGTTTTTATTAGAAGACTTCAAAAGACCAATTCACTTTACGATATATCTATTTCACACACTTCTTGTCTTATTTATTTTTTCATTTTCATTTTAAATCTTTTTGTGAAATGGTAAAGAATTGCATTTAAATTGTTTTAATAATTAATTTTCATTATTACATACTCCATTATGAATACTTAATTGATGAGGACGTTAGCCTAACACTACACCCTGAAAAAGATTAATAATTGCTTAAATAATTAATTTTCATTACTACATGTTCCATTATTTATTGAATGTAGCACTGAAAGTTTACCGAATGACTTTTATAAAATGGAGCGAAAAACATTCTTTTATGGTTAATATTAGTTGTACACACATGTGATGTTTATACTAAT